>NW_010237006.1:6366-6947 GCF_000690775.1 Eurypyga helias
ATTTCTGTGCTTTTACCCCATTCCTGCCCCCAGCGTCCGCACAGGAACGGCCTTGGCATAGCACAACCCCTGGAAAAGCTCTTTCCAGGCCCACATCTTGCCTTGGGCAAGCCCAAGATTTATTTCTACCGAAAGGTAACACTCCCAGCAGGGCAAAAAAAATCCGTGTTTTGCCCTACAGCCCGGCCGTATCCTGCCCACCTTTTCCTGCAGGTAGGCGAGGATGGTTCGCTGCAGCTCCCTGCCCGGCGCAAACCTGTATTTCTGGTAGACGGCCGCGTGCCCTCTCCCCTCGAACATCTGGGTGGCCATGCTCGGGGCACCCGGCACCTGGAAGGAAGCAACAAGTCGGCATCAAAGTCCCTTCCAGCGCGTGGCCGCAGGCGCCGAAGCCTCCAGCTCCTTGGCAGGTGGCTGGGGAGGCCTTTGCCCCGGAAGGAGCGTGAGCCGGCTCTCCGAGCATCCCTCCCACGGGCATACGCCAACCGCGGAAGCGAACCGGCAGCGCCCGACCAGGATAAAGCGTTCTGGGTTTTGAACCCTTCTTGTCCTCGTTCCGCTGCTCCCCCACGCAGCTGGCC
>NW_010237007.1:0-14424 GCF_000690775.1 Eurypyga helias
AGTAGTAGTAGTAGTTCATTATCTTCCTATTTTTCCTATACAATTCATTACCTACCTGCATTTTTTTCCCCGTAGAGGAAACAGATCAACTAATACAATCCTTGTATTTGCTATAGTATCTAGAGAGTGAGCAACTGAAAAATTAGGAAGGGGAAGCCCTTTCATTAAAATAATCTGTCTAGAATGATCTATTTCAATTTAAAAAAAAACCTCCTGCTGTGTTACTTTCAACTAATGATTTATTGTGGAGGATGCCTCTGTAGCTTCTAAGTTAGGACTGACATTTGAACAAGACACAACCAGGCACAAGTATAATCAAACTGAAGTAAGCCTAGTTTTTGATGGAGACAAGAAGGGCACTTTGTCATCGCATAAAATTTGGGAGAGACAGGTTTCCTACTCCATGATTCCAATGAAAGCAATGCACACTCACAAGAATTTCTAAAACAATGTCCTTCAACTGAGTAGTTCTCCTACTCCTTTTCTGAGAGCTTTTCATTATGGTTATTAAGAGATTAAGGTATTGAACTGTCATACTCGGGAACACAACCTGCTCTGCCCCCATTATCTCAGTTCTGCCCAGACAACTTCCTCCACAATCAATCTACTGGAGAACCTGTCATGTTAATCACATTTCTCAGTACATGGCAGGCACCGCCCAACTTCTTCACGAATCCTTTGGATCTCTTGGCCCTTGACAACCAGCTACTCCTCCTTTTCCCACCCAAGAAACTGCACAACGTGTATTTTGAGCAGCAATACAGCAAATTCCTTTCCGCAGTCATCTCCCTGCCTACATCCTAACAAGGGTACTATCATCATCTTTGCCCCACACTTCTTTCTTATGGCAGGCACCGCCCAACTTCTTCACGAATCCTTTGGATCTCTTGGCCCTTGACAACCAGCTACTCCTCCTTTTCCCACCCAAGAAACTGCACAACGTGTATTTTGAGCAGCAATACAGCAAATTCCTTTCCGCAGTCATCTCCCTGCCTACATCCTAACAAGGGTACTATCATCATCTTTGCCCCACACTTCTTTCTTCACTACCCTTCTTCAGAGAGATTCATTTATAGAGTCCAGGAGGTAGGTTTTTTTCCCAGATATTCTTCAATCTTAAAGAAAACACATTATTCTGAAACAATATTCTGGAAAAACAGCTACCGTGTTAGGAAGACAATTATGCATCTATAACATTACCCTGCATTGCCCATAACAGTCATGTTCACAGCACAGACGTTTACTGCTTTTCGCCGTTTCGGTGCTTTCCCAGAGCAGTACTGAACTTGGCAAACCCAGTCACGTTCACTGGCTGAAGCAGCAAATCTGTTTTACCTTTTCCACCGCAGCGTACCAGAACAAATGACTGTTGGCTACATAACGTGAGCCATCAGCCTAATGTTCATACTGTTCTTCAGCTGTCAAACCAAAGAGGAGTACCAATGAGCTCCACAACTCTATTAAAGCTGATTTAATCGCTAATGAGAGTGAGCTGACATGCAGAGGAATTACAAGCCTCCAGAAAAAAAAAAAAACACCAAAAACCAAAGTACACATCACCCAGCAAAAAAGTGATGCTCCAGCATGTACTGGGATTGTGTGGTGGGATTTTGGTAGTGGGAGAGGAGCTACAGGATTGCCCATGTGAGAAGCTGCTGGAAGCTCCCCCAGCTCCAAGTTGGACCTACCTGTGGCCAAGTCAGTCAGTGATAGTGGTAGCACCTCTGTGGTAACAGATTTAAGAGGGGAAAGTAAACTGCAGGAGAACCTGCAGGGGAGACTGGGATATGAGAGAGACAAGAGGGCAGACCCCTAGGTCAGTGCAGAAAGGTGGGAAGGAGGTGGCTGGAGCAGAGGTTCCCCTGCAGCCCATGGTGAGAGGGCAGGCTGTGCCCCTGCAGCCGTGGAGGGACAAGGGGAAGTAGAGAGCCCCCTGCAGCCCGAGGACGGACCCACACCGGAGCAGGCAGCTATGCCCAAAGGGCCCCTGACTCTCTGGAACCCTACGCTAGCCCCACGCAGGAGCAGGCAGCTGCACCCAAAGAGCCCATGACTCCATGGGAAGCCCACACTGGAGCAGGCTGCTCCTGAAGGACGGCACCCCATGGAAAGGACCCACACTGGAGCAGTTGGTGAAGAACTGCAGCCCGTTGAAAGGACTCACATTGGAGAAGTTGGTGGAGGGCTGTCTCCCGTGGGAGGGACCCCACACTGGAGCAGGGGCAGAATGTGAGGATCCTCCCTTGAGAAGGAAGGGGTGGCAGAGACAGCGAGTGATGGACCGACCAAAACCCCCATTTTCTATCCCCTGCACTGCTCAGGAGTAGAGAAATGGAGAGCAAAGCTAAACCTGGGAAGAAGGGAGGGGTGGGGGGAAGGTGCTTTTAAGATCTGGTTTTCTCTGTCATTATCCTACTCAGATTTGATTGGTAATAAATTAAATTGATTTTTCTTCTCTAAGTTGAGTCTGTTTTGCCTGCAACCACAACCAGTGAGTGAACCCTCCCTGTCTTTGTCTCAACACACGAGCCTTTACTCATTTTTCCTCATCATCCCACAGTAGGATGACGAGGGAGGGAGTGAGTGGCTGTGTGGTGCTTAGTTGCCAGCTGGGCCTAAACCACAAGACAGCATGTTTCAGGTTATTATTTAACAGCATTTGAACAGAACATCAGTAAACACCCAGGTCATGAAAGATTTTAGTAACAAGGCATGTGCTGACATTTTCATATTGCTTTCTGACTTCTAAATAAAACTAAGATTGAACACGTCCACGTGAAATATTTAATTAGGCAGGAAACCTACATCTCATATCCAATTTTCTTTCACCAAAACCTCTTTATCCTCAATATTACAGTAACTTCATTTATTCTTAACATTAACAGGTGCTGTTTGAATTCAGTGCCAAAGAGAGAATAGGACATAAGCATAATATTACATTTGGAAACATGAGTGAAATTTGGCAGAAGCGAACATGTTGAGGTATCTAAGACACTGCACATGTCCTCCTTGCAGTGAACTGTGCCAACTATGAAAACTAAACCACTTTAAGGTAAGATGTCTTGCAGATCAGATGTACGGTCTGCACTTACCTCATATTCCAGACAATACAGGACACACGAACCGAACCCACAGTAGCCCTCCATGCACACGTTTTCCTTCTGCTTTACAGCCAACTCCAGAAAGGTGCAATACACTCATACCACTGTTCAACATATTTTTGATTATTGCTCCTTTATAGCATGCAGGAATCATGTATCTAAAGAAGTCATTCACACATGAAGTCAACCATTCTCTCACCCTGAGAAACCCAGATGATTTAGCAGGCTGTAGCTAAAAACCAACATTTATTTTCATTCTTTCACTGAGTAAAGTTTTTCTGAAATTTTTTCACTTTCAAGGTAAGCAGCTCTTCAAGAGCCAAAGTTGGCTGAATTTCATCCTTTTACAACTTTGTCCATGTGGCAGCACAACTTCTGAGGTTATCACACAGGAAGCAACAACACTTAAACACACACAACATTTTTGAAAGCTTTGAAAGTTTAACAGCCAGTAAGTTTCCCAACTGTTATCACGTTCTAAGATCTCCCATCTTCTGTAATTTTGTCTTCTTTATCTGGAGAGGATTTTTTTTTTTTTTTGGCGCAAGTGTTATGCCACCATTGAGCAACAAAAAAGAAAAAAAACTTTCTTTCACTTTGTAAGTAGACTTATGGCTGCATCTCCCAGTATATCCTGCACATACAGAAAACACCTTTTATTTCTTTTAAATCAAAACAGCTATAAATTCCCTTTTGTTTTTCAGTATCGGGATTCAAAATCCCAATGTCTGCCTTAGAAAAAAAATACATTTGAGTTAAAAAAAAAACCTCTGAATTGAAACAGCTCTAAAATTCCATCCCCAGAAGCAATGAGATCAATGACAGTCATTATTCCACTTCCTTATTACAGTACCTCAGGTTGTTAAAATATTTTCTGGTCAAATGTTAAGTAGAAAACAATACTCGAACAATTGCTACGAATATTAAATTAAAATAAAACCAGATTATTTAGATGTGTATTCTACTACTCTCCAGTAGTAGAATTTCCTTTTCTGAAAAGGAAAGAGAATCTGTGTTCCAAGAAGATACCTAACCCACCAGCCTGCAGAGTACTTTGCACAGGACTTCCCCCACCCTTCCTGATGAAGCTGACCGTAATGCAGCCAGAAATGCAAACTGGTGGATGCAGGACAGTAGGCAATAGGTCTGAATCTGCAGTCTGGTGGTTGGGTCGCTTACCTACGCATGAACAACTGGGTTATGGCACTCTTGTAAGAAGAGAAAAATGCGGGCTTGAGCTCCCTCAGGTTGAGAGGAACCTAGAATCAAGGCCTCCTACTTCTTGGACAAATAAGCTAATTAACTGCTAGTCTACTACATAGAAGATAGGTATCAAAAGCATCTTATTAAGAAAAAACTGCAGAAATTGGTATGAAATTTATTTCCTGATTAATATAAGGGTTACATGAATGTCTAAGGCACACCTGGTTTCCTACTGACCAGCTTTACTGCACCAGGGCTGCACATTATGGATTACAAATTCTAGCTTGGATATCAGAATCTCAGCAGCATATGGTCCTAAGGTGCCTGACTCCATACTTTCTTAGCCAGGAGCCTAATCTTTATGAGCTGTGGTGTGGAACATTAGAAGGCTTAAGTTCTTTTTTAAATCTAGGATATAAAACCTTTGACTAGATTTTAAACAGTGTTGTTTATTTTTTTTCCCAACACAACACCCTTTAGGATTTTAAAGGGGAAGAAAGTAGGTCACTGTCTTCCTCCTGAAGCTTTTTCAAACTTTTTTTAAATTTTGTTGTTAAATTTAGCAAAACATATCTGCCTTTTACATCTTTCATTAGTATCTTACGAATATAAATCTTTGAAGGGTACTTTGATTTACCAAGAGCCTTAGAAGTGGCAAGTATCTATAAATATTAGTCAGAAAAATATTTAAACATAATTCCCACCTTTTGATTCCTTTGTAATAGGTCTGACTCCTCTTTGATCACAGATTTTTGCAGTAACTCATTAAAAATGCACAAAGAATTTGTGCACAGATCAGCCACAGAGTACTGATCTGAACATTTAACTGCCTGAGGAAAAAAAAAACCAAACCCACAAAGTGGAACCCACGCACTTGAAGCAATCAAACATCTGCCAGCCTTTCAACACCACTTCCATAGGACTGCCTGCATTCCTAAGTTAGAGGGTATATCGCAAGTCCCTGCTGTTTGAACCACCTTACCACTCAACGACAATGTTCAGAGAGTTTAAAATACAAAATTCTCTATCTTTCTGTTTCTGTTGGTGTACTGCAATAACAAGGAAGCTACTATTCACTTTTTATCAGCAGTAGTACAAAGTATAAGACACACCCTTCTCAGGGAACTGGAAAAACCTGCTATGTGGAAGCTGAAAAGTCTCCCAGAACCCATACCTTCATTTTGCTCTACATTTCCACAACAGAACAGAAGGGAGACTGCAAGGACTTGGCCCTAGCCTAGCAGAAAATCAAGGGCTGTGTATAAACACACTGAGATGATTATAAAATAAGAAAAACCTATTTAAAATAAAAGGACAATCTTGGCATAAGAACTGGTTATTACCAACGGATGATGAATAAATTTAGATTGAACATTATAAGCAGCTTCTTCATGTTTAGGGCAATTTAGCATCAGAACAGTCTTCTAATTAAAGAAGTGAGGAGAAAAGGCCCAGCTGCTTTTAAGACAGCACTCCATATGTCTGTGACTGTAGGACATAAAGCCTGCAAGAGCATGAAAATAAACTTGATGAATAGGGAGGTCCTTTCCTGTCCCACATTCCTAAGAGAACAGTAACTGTCAAGCAAATAACATCATTCTGATACAACTTTAAGATATAGCCATCTGTCAGGCAATACCCAAGGATAATTATACCACCGAAAACAAAACCAGATATTAATATCATAGCAGGACAAACTTTGCCAAGAATAAACTTCTCAGAGTACCTTTTAATAAAAGGTCTTGGACCTGTAGCCTCACTTTTTGTAATTTCGTGCTAAAAATCTGGTCCCTCAGCAAACAAGAGCTGCAGAAACCACAGCTCCCGTGCAATCCTCACTCCCAAACCTGAAAGAGCTCAGCTTACTTGGTCTCCATGCAACTAGACAGTCCTATCATCCGCACCCCTAGCATTCTGCACGCATGCAGATCATCTTACCCAAAACAATATTATACATAACATGCTCAACAGGCTCTTTATTTGCTACAGTCCTTACCACATTCAGCTCAGGCAGGATAATTCAAAAGCAGCTGTCAACAACTTTGATACTCAAAGGTTCAAATCACCACTTTTGACCACATATCATTAACCAGAAGAACTGCAGCAACCATGATGGCCTAAGACAATTGGTTAGACACAATCTGTCTGCAGAAATAACATTGTTAGACTAAGCTTTATGGCTTGAAAGAGCAGACAGTCTCTCAGGCACACCAGCCTTTCAACTGGCTTGACTTCTAAAGGTACACATAACAAAGTACACACATGTTGGTCCAACAAAGACTATTACCTGCCCCTACAAGTCTTTCGGGCTAGGAGACTGTTTTACACTAACAGGCACAGGGCCAGGTCTCTCTTATCTTCCCTTTATTACTGCAATGTACTGGAAACTGAAGACAAACTGCAGAATCTTTGTGGCCAACAGACTCCTCCTGCTTATTTGCGAAGTCCCTGATGACAACATGAATCCTACTGCTCCCATCTGAAGGCTCATACTGAAATACAGCAAATGAGTGAATCGTAGAAGAGGTGAAAGTATGAGCACTCATCAGGAGCTGTACCTCAAAAGGCCAGCCAAACGTGACCATTCACTACTTCTCATACCACAAACTCAGGACACTCAGGTAAATCACCTGGCAGCATAAAAGAACAAACGATAGGAAATACTTTTTCTATACAATACCTAGTTAAGTTGTAATAGCCAAACCCCAATTATTCAAATAAGTACTTAAAACATATTTTGAGAACAGGTTCTTTGGTTGCTACCAAACAAATGGTCCAGACACAACCTGTCAGAGACCCAAGTTTTGATATGAATTTTTGTCTACACCTAGACTACACCAAACCAGAGGCTGCTTCACATCTATTTGTGATTCTCTTTTCCTATACATCCTCTCTTCGTCGCTTCTGAAGAAAGTATAACAGGTCTTACAGTCTCAACAGCAGACATACAGAATGTAATTTTTTCCTTAATTAGCACACAATTTCACTTTAAATTCAGAATTCAAAGGCATTTCCTTATTTCAGTTGATTTCCCCTCTCCCTACCCCCTTGCAAAACCATTGTGGTTAAACTCATAGAAAAGTTCTGCAGAACAAGAATACAACTTGTGTCTGAGCAGTAAAGTTTATTTAATTAATCTCAAACTGTATTTTCTTAGCCTTATTCTCTTATCGAAGCACAGAGCATGGTAGCTGCAAGAGAGCACTACAATACATTTTCAGTGAGTTTACATCACACCACAACATTTTCCTACCATTTCAGTTCATCTGCTCATACAAGAATACCACTGCTTTTTTAAACTTGTCATCAAAACAGCGTACGCTTTTATTCACTATGAGAGCCTGCAGATCTGATTTATAGTATATTCCAGACACATGACTGTATAATTCAGACAAGTTTAAAAAAAGTATGCTGAAAGAAGATCCTACCCAAGGACTTCCCGCTAGCCCTGCTAAGCATAAGAGGACATATTTTACTTGACCTACCCTACTAATCTCAGCAAGCTGGACCTTAGCAACAGATGCAAAGCTCAAATGACCACTTTCAAATCCTTGTTGCAGCTCCACCTCCAGCCTTTGATCATTTTTTGTCTGGAAATAACAAACGGACCTCTGCTCCTTGGCCTATGTAACAGCCTCCAGGGCTGATCTCTCTAGTACCAGCAAGTGGGATTACTGGTCTTCACTTCAGCTGCATTTCTACCCATCACACACAGAAAGGGATATTTTGGATACTAATAAGGTAAATTTCAGTCATCGTAACTGTTTACAGACTGTTTGGATTACTCTGATATAGGATTAAATGTCAAATTACAAATCTACAACAATGCAATACAATATATATGCATTCTGACATTCATATTTTGACATTCAGCAGTTTGACACAAAAAGTAGCTAAACTGTAAGATGAAATCTACTGTAATGAGGTTTTATTCCCCTAAATGTTACAAATTGTAAACACACAAATAAGTAATTCAGTTTTGCACAAACTTAAACTGAAGTCAGAAAGAATATTTTGTGTCACAAAAGGTCTTTACCTTACGATAAGCACTAAAAAGGACAAGCTGAACTCTTCAGAAACACTGTAAGCTCTGCAAAGCACAGCAAAGGAAAAGCTATCTATAAAAAACAAACTTAGGTTCTTTTCTTAATATCTTCTGCTTGGTTTCTGAGTGCTGTATCTCAAGACGCACTCGCTTTCTCTCTTCTGCTTCTTCCAAGCTGTGCCCACAGACAATTCAGAAAATCCCCTGTCACATAACACTGGTTACTCTCCTACACTCACCCCTGGCCGGTTTCCAGGCAGCCTGAATGATTTTGCTATGCCACTGCAGTAACAGCAAAGGAATCCTGTGTACCAAGTAGCAGAGGGGTGACTTTTTAGTACGTTATTTTGAATCAATACTTTTTGAAGTATTATCTTGGAAATATGACTGGGGTGATTCCTGTACACAAATTCTGGATCTCAGATGTAGTTGTTTATGCCAAGTCTCAGTCTGATAAAGTCACACAAACTTGCAGGGTTTTTAGCAAGCTTTTATTTTTTCATTTCTATTTGATTCCAAGTTTGTAGAACTATGTAGGATATTCTGGCAGCTGGTATAATCACACGCCAAGTCATAAACCAAAGGCTCCCACAATAAAATGTCAAATCAGTGACCCTCTGATGAGATCCCAGCAATGCAGAAAGAAACCTGCCTCATTTCACTGTCAGAACACAGCCTGGTTGAGCTACGTGGAGACAAGGTCTCGGTATCAAGGCAGGAACTATTACAAGAAGTCTAAGCCATCTTGACCATACTATTCTCTCTCCAGTATTGCCTAACAAAGGAAAAAAGCAAACACTACCCACCATGACAACACAACTTACTGACTGGGAACCACTGGCCTAGACAGTGGTACGGTGACTTTAATTCGCATGCTAGAGCTGAAACCGGTTTCTTACTTGGAGACCAGAATAGCTCATCCCTTGACTCCTTAGAAAAGAGGCTTTCATTTAAAGTTTTTACCATCCCTCTTTTAGTTACAAGATTCCTGTAGGATCCAGTAGATTAGATGAGCTTTTCCTTTAGCTTTACCTTTTCCGGTGGTACAGTACAACTACTCTACTCCCTTCCAACAAAAGTTCAGAAAGAATTTTTCCTGAAACATGCCTATTCTACTAACAGAATGGTAAGCACCTGGCATTTTCCTCTCTTCATGTCATCATTCTTTTTGCCTTTTTTCCTCGGCCTAAGAAACGTTTCACTGTCAAAGGTGGAGAAAACTCATTAGTGAGAGCGGTTTGCTGCAACATTTATCTAAAATCCAAGGTCAAACGTTTCTCTTACTAACAGCTCTAGTAAAACACAAACACGGTCTCCTTCTATTGAGGACTGTCTTGAACTTGAGTACATACAGTATGAGAATTATGTATACTAAATGTGCATATGAGACGAGGTTATGCATTAAAACATCCAACCTGCAGAAAAAAAAAATCTAATTACAAATAAGAAGAAATCTGTAGCTTCCCATGTGTTTGTGACATCTAGTTTCTAAATTTCTAAGTGGGTCTGCAACAATGTAAACAACGGATTTTGGATTACCTTTCCTATTTCAGTCTATATCGAGCAAAGAAAACATAACGTAGTAAGAAACATCACAACATTTGGCAGGAGGTAACCACACATGAGGCTTTCAGTCAGCCTGTGGCATGTTCTTACTTCTCTGTCAGGGAAGCAGGCTATGTGTGCCTGTCACATATACCCATATCAAAACTAATCTCTCTAGTCAAGCATCCAAGTGGGGAGATAACATCTCAGCATACTACCCAAGAAGGAGTTTTGGAGAAGAAAAGGTGGTATCATCACTTACTAATTCAGAACAATGTATTGAATACACATAAGGTCTCTAAAAAGTGTTGCAAGAGCTACAGACAAAACTGTTTCTTTCTAAAGGCAGCAAAAGGGATACAGAGGAAGGGGACACAATTTCCATTAAGCAGAACAATATATAAGGCAGCAAGACATTAACATTTGTTAAGGCAGACTGAAAACCAAGCCCTGCTTGACAGCCAAAGAGGGTAATGGTATGCTTTTAATTCATGTATGATGGCTCCCACACAGGTCAGAAAGGCCAGCACTAGTGGGAGGGCAGAAAAGGAAAGTTCAGCCCTTTGCTTACTGTCCTCACAAATACACACCTAAATAGTAGGGAAATCTGCATTTGACCAGGCAGTTAACAAGAAGCAGCCCACTGCAAGGCAAGGGATGAAGACATCTGGCCTCTGTAGTGAGGACACTGTCCTTGTAGTCCAGGAGCAACAGAAGCATATTGAAACCCTCTAGACAGGCGGCAGCAGCTCCAGCTTCTGCAGGCACTCTCACTTTTGTCCCAGTGCTGAGAGACCTTATGAGCTGCAAATGAGCAAGTAAACAAATACATAGCCATAAGAACCACAATACAAGATGAGATTTGGTTTTGGACAACCGGGGTTAACTTTATTATTTAGATCTTCACAATGTGGGCAAATACAAGAAATCTCAGCACATGTAGCTGCTCTGACATACTGGAAAGTATTAATACAAACACACCCAACAACCACAGAAGCTCCAATGACTTAAGTGAGTATGAAATGATTCTCAGGAATCTGCAGACAGTCCATTCATACAATCAATAATGTTTCAGGTTTTTTTTTTTTCCCTAGAGTGCCACCACCATCCCCACTGACCAGCTTGTAAAAATGTACAATGCACCTGCTGGCCCCACATAGAATCATAGAATGGTTAGGGTTGGAAGGGCCCTTAAAGATCATCTAGTCCCACCCCCCCTGCCATAGGCAGGGACACCTTGCACTAGACCAGGTTGCTCAAAGCCTCATCCCGCCTGGCCTTGAACACTTCCAGGGGTGGGGCATCCACAACATCTCTGGGCAACCTGTTCCAGTGCCTCACCACCCTCTCTGGGAAGAATTTCTTCCTGATATCTAATCTAAACCTCCCTGATTTCAATTTGTACCCATTACTCCTTGTCCCATCACTACAGCCCCTTGTAAAAAGTCCTCTCCCAGCACCCTTGTAGGCCCCCTTCAGATACTGGAAAGCTGCAATGAGGTCTCATTCCAGAGACTTTTACCTGTTATGACAACAGGTTTGTTTAATAAGTTGCATGTTTTGATAAATAATGCATGTGTCTATTGAACTGATACATACATTTTAAACATTAATGCTATATCCAAGCTAGATGAAAGCATTAGAGAAGACAGGATAAGTGATTTAATAAGGGGGGACATTTAATTCCCTGATGGAAGCTCACAGCATGTAAAATAGTAAGTTCAGTCCTTGGATGAAGGAACCAGAATGCCTCCTGTTCCCTTTCAAATTTAATTGCTATCACCCATAGGAACCACTAGCCATAAGTCATTAAATAGTGTGACAAAGCTGAAAGTCTGAGGAGTAAATTGTAAATTCAACATTAATGAAGTGGCATTTACTCAACTGTCATCATCAATTACACTTGTCCACCTACACAATGAAGTTAGAGAATTAAACACTGTTTCAGCTGCTGTCTGCCTCTATTCAGAGCAGTTGAAAGAGTATTTAAACTAAAACCTATTTTCCTACAGGGTATTTTAATTCAGAACAGTTTAAAAAAAAAATCTAATACCACTTGGTTTCCTGAGCCAGAATTGAACCACTGGTAAAGAGGTACTTGGTTGAGGCCACCTGTCTTCGTATTACAGATGTTAGTCAAGTTTCTCTGTACTTTTTTCAGTCAATTAAGGTGGTGATAACCAATTAGTAATGATTTGGGTCACCCCATACCTCCAACTAGGAAAATAAAAATAGCATTTTGCAAGGTTTCTGAGGTTTCCTTGGTATTCTATGACATGAATTAGCAGATCAGCCAGGTCCTACTGCAAGAAAAGGTTATTCCGTTTGCAAACCTTTCCTAACACATATCACCTAAGACTCCTTTGATGTAAGGAATGTGGTGGTCTGTTTCTTTCCAAAATTCAAGTATTTGTCATATTAATGTCTGCACATTACTTTTTTAATCAGATTATCTAAAAAAGTGATTTACAACACTGCTATAACATCCTTCTGTACCTAAAATATCCTCCGCAGACATGTCAGCTACAGATCCCTTTTAGCCAAATTTCTGTATTGATCTCTAACACTCTTCTCTCCCCACCCCAACCTTTCTCTCCTTTTGAAATGAGGGTATTTAACAGTCTTCATTTATCACTGTAAACAAGTTCAGTAAAAAGCCCTAATGAGATGGAATCTTAATTATCTTTATCATTAAAGACGTATTTATCAGGAAATCAGGAGTTTAAATAATTAATATTGACTACAGTACACAGTGTTAGAAAACAGTTTTCATAGCTTCTAAGAAACAAAAGCTGTTTACAGTTGGCACAATAAAGTTTCCAACTTCTTTCTAATCATCAGACTATTCCTTTGACTCCTGTTTCCTCCAGTAACAGCCTTGCAAATCCTTCCCACTGTGGCACTCAGCAGAACTTTCCAGATCTAATTGCCCAGGAAGACATCTTCCTCCACTGTTGTAGTCCTGAAATCCGCTATTTCCAGTCACAATTTCTCCTTTGGTCTGGGTGTTAGCACACCCACCATCCACTAGAAGTAGTTGTCTTCCAACAGAAGCAGAGGGAAACTATGGCAGTATTCAACCGCCCACATTTGCTGTATTCAGAATACTGCAGAAGCAGTATTCAACCGCCCACATTTGCTCGCTGTAGCCACGGCCCTAAACAAAGGACATCATCTGTCTTTTCCACACTCCTTCCAAAAATGTGTTTGCTGGATAACCAACTTCTGTCTTGCCTCAGCTGCTGCACATTATTCTGCTCTTCATTTTAAGCATCAAGAATTCTTGAAGCTGGGTAGTCTTCCCTGAGAAGACCCAGCATGTCTGGCCCGAGCTGCTCCAGGTCTCAGGGCCCAGGCACATGACTCTCACAGCAGTCAGATGAGGGACCTAATGCACCACTCAGCACTTACCTCAAAGCATGCCATTCACAGTTTTATCCCCTGAGGTTCATTTGCCATTTTGATACCCTTGCTCAGACTAGCCCTGCAGCTAGAAGGTGGTCCAAGTCACTGTATCATGTTTCAAACACACGACAAGCTTTCGAAGCAGGGAGCCACGCACGGGGCAGTTTAAGACTTGCTGGGCTATAGTACTTGTGGTGTCTTCTTAATACAAGACAAAATTTCTAGCACCTCCAATTTTGATGTTATTAAAGTAACAGATCTGGATCTTTGGAGGAGTAACCAATCTTTGAATAGGAAAACTACAACTCTCTGATACAGACCGAATGTGCCTTTCCCCATGGGAGAGTAAATGCTAGAACTTACATTTAAGACTTGCTGGGCTATAGTACTTGTGGTGTCTTCTTAATACAAGACAAAATTTCTAGCACCTCCAATTTTGATGTTATTAAAGTAACAGATCTGGATCTTTGGAGGAGTAACCAATCTTTGAATAGGAAAACTACAACTCTCTGATACAGACCGAATGTGCCTTTCCCCATGGGAGAGTAAATGCTAGAACTTACATTGGTGGGACTGCGTGCCTTTCCCCATGGGAGAGAGAGTAAATGCTAGAACTTACATTGGTGGGACTGAAGTTACCTCCAGTAGGTAACCTGTAACAGACTTACTGAAGCAGTTAACCTTGGAGACTGGGCCGCAAAAGGCTCCTTTCGGGGTCTCAAGGACGTGCAGATGGCAAGAGCAGGAGGGAAGCCAGGACAAGGTGTCCCCCGGGGCAGGCAGCTGACAA
Organism: Eurypyga helias; assembly: GCF_000690775.1. Taxonomy (NCBI): domain Eukaryota; kingdom Metazoa; phylum Chordata; class Aves; order Eurypygiformes; family Eurypygidae; genus Eurypyga; species Eurypyga helias. The sequence goes on from NW_010237007.1 coordinate 14,090, forward strand.
AGGGCTGCTGTGTCCTGGTGGGAGCAGCAGTAGCTGTACCTCGGACTGGCGTGAGGAGAGCAAGGATTTTTAGATATGACCTACAGAGGAGAGATTTCACAACCCTGTTAGACTTAAGCCTCTACCTTCACCTTTGCGAGGGTGCCAGCTGCTCGTTCAGAAGTGGATTTTGGTCCCTTCTGCAGCACTGCTAGTCTCAAGATGATGCAGCTCCAGCATTCCCCCTTCCACAAGCACACTGTGCTTACAATGCGATCCTAACACAAGAGTTAACTGTGTTCAGTTTCCCAAATGACCCAGATTACAATGAGATAATTAACTGCTCATGAACCGCT
>NW_010237007.1:14455-19015 GCF_000690775.1 Eurypyga helias
ATCCCACTATCTGTTAAGCCATTGAAAACCTTCATTACTGTAGCTGTGAAACCTTTGAGAAGAAATTTAAGACCGTTTCTTTAGATCAGTTCTCATTTTGCAACTCCTCTGGACTGTGATAAAGAAGCAAGGCTTTAGCAGCTGAACCTATAAGGTGTTTTCAGAAAACACAAAACACCCTCTCTATCTGCCAGCTGAAGCTTCTGATTTGGCCACATGTAAGGTGGGAAATAATCACATTTCACTCTTTTTGATAATTAGCAATGTCAAGTGTGTTTTTTCAGATAGCATTCATGGCATATTGTCTGTGAAACAGCAGCCCCGCATTTCATATCTGAAACGACATTGTTCCTTTTGGAACAGCTTCATTGGTGAGAGCCAGACCCAGTCCACCAAGCAATACATTATGGATGCAAGATTTTCTCTGCTCTTTGTGTGAACGGATACGTACATTCCCAAGTTCTGAGACATAATTAGTAGCTCTAAAGCAGTTTTACTTTATGGTTAAACCCATTTAATAATTTATAGTGCGACGTGTAGTCAGTCATCATTAAATCGCCAATATAGCCAACAGTTACTTTCCTATTTTCTTCACAACTTATGCCATCAGTTAAGAAAATTTAGTCATTCTTGACTCAAATCACAGAGGCTGTCCATACAAGACAAACAAGCATCACACAATTAAAAATACTTATACCACAAATTGGTACAATGGTGTTTCACAGCTTCATTTGTTAATAGCAGGCGTGACAGAGTTGTTCTTGGTCTCTCATACTAAACCACACACTGTTGAGGGATGTAGAAAACAGATGACAGCCTAGTCCAGAATCAAAAGACTGCGGACAAAAGAGTAATCAAAGTAGTCCTACCTGGATGACTCTCTGCTTCAACAGGGACTTAAGACAGGCATTTTCCAGACTGTGGAGCTGAGAATCTATGGAGCCTGAAGGAAAAAGGAAAGGCCAATAGTAATATGACATTGGTTCTAGTCTGTGTTGGAAAAACTACATATTTTTCATGTTTTTATTCTAAATGTTAGAAGCATAAGTTAAAAGTAGTTAACTTCCCAACACCTGTTTCTCTGACACCTTGCAAAAATAACAAAAGTCAGAAGAGACTCATTTAAAACAGGAGGAAAGAGGATTTCAAGTCACAAATTTGTTCTGCCTCCATGCATCTCCTAGACAAATTGGTCTTAAAGCAGTAATTAAGCAAAATAATTATTTCAAAATGGGTACAGGTAAGTTTTATCTACCTTATAAATATCCGTAAGACCTCACAGACATACAATCGCATTTCAGACAAGAACAACATGCAAGTTTTGGTGAAAAACTTTGTGTGTAAGCCTTCCTCCAACTGCACTTAACGGGTCCATATTGAAAACCCTTTAAGCACTCATGACTTCATGCTTGTAGTAAAGATGCTCATTGCTTTGCATCATGGTAGGCTAATCATTCTGCTTTAGAATGTCAGCAACAACCTCAAAACCATTACTTGCTCTGCACGCTGACATTCAGCAAATGTCTTTTTCAACACTCCGCCCAGCATTATGCACTGCTCATACAAATTGAAAACACCCAATGTCACCACCTGGCAATAACCTGCAGGAGCAGAAATCATAGAATGGTTTGGGTTGGAAGAGACCTTAAAGACCATCTAGTTTCAACCCCCCTGCCATGGGCAGGGACACCCTCCGCTAGACCAGGTTGCTCAAAGCCTCATTCAGCCTGGCCTTGAAGACAGCCAGGGATGGGACATCCACAACTTCTCTGGGCAACCTGTTCCAGTGCCTCACCACCCTCTCCGGGAAGAATTTTTTTCTTACACCTAATCTAAATTATATGTAATATAGATTAGATATATGATATGTTATACAAATATATAACTCTAAATGGAGCAGCAGACCACAGAATGCATTTGCTACCCTGTTACACATATGGCAAGCAACTATCAGTCAAAACAGGGCAGAAACCATCAAGATGAGCCTATTCTTTCCATTTTCCTATACCACCATCCCTTCTACATGCTACAATGTCCAAAACTCTAATTTCATAGTTCAGAGCTGGCGGTGTAAGCTGTCAAGAGACATTAAAGATACTGCACTATAAAAGTTATTTGAAGTGTATTAAATAATGCTTGCTTCCTGCCTCTCTACTTCCGTAATACAGGGCAAAGCACTATATTAGATAAGGACGATATCACTTGTGATGTAAACACTCACAATCCACCGATTTATTTACCCAAATAAATGAATTCCGTTAATGTTACTCTAAGAGTAAAATTAGAATGAGATGAGTTTATATACTGCATTTTTTCCTTAATGAAAAAGAAACAGTAGGAATCAGGATGAAAACTTTCCGGGAGGTGGGGTCGGGAAGAATATAAACATCACAGGCTGGGATTAAACTGCATTAGCACAACACTGTGGGAAGCTTTCGTGACTCCTACACATAATTCACGTAGTTCTAGATGGTGGAACTTGTTTAATTCACTGCAACAACTTTCCAAATGATACTCTAGAAGACAACTTGCACTCTGACAGCAGCAAGACTGGATTCTTTTCCTGCTTTTTACTCATTATCATAGCAAGTTCTACAGTAAACCTTGACACAGAGGAACCAGTTCAGAGGGAAGATGCTACTGAACTCCTTTTTATAGATCCCTTCTGCTCCCTTACATATGCTAGGGCTAAATGAAAGGCTCACGGTCACCCAGGTGCCTGCCATGTAACAAGGAGAGCAGAACTAAGGCTGGTGTTTCAGTGGAAGGCCACGTTGCCACATCATAAGAACAGATGGGAGTTGCAGCAGATTCCAACAGCAGCCTGTTCATGAGAGGCACAGTACTCCCACAAGGCACTCAGGAAAGGGCTGGAAGTTGCCACTTAGAAAACACACTTGTGACCATTTGCTCTCAGGAGTTGGGATGTCCTACGAATGTTAACAGAAAAACCCAAATAAGCATCCAAAGTAACAGTACATTCATTAGTCTGCTTCCTCTGCACCTGGTACTGACTTTATACTGCACTCTTAAAAACACACAGCTCTGATACTTGCCTAATTTAAAGTTTAAATGCCAAATCGCATGCTGCTACACAGAAAATATTCTATTACAAACACACAAATGCTGTAGGAGCTCAGGTTCAAGGTCCACCTAGCACAGTATCCCATCTCTAATCAGGACTGCCAGGGGATGCCTGAAGAAAGAGCAAGAACAGAGCAAGCACGCAGCAGCCCTTGATGTACTCTGCCAGTTGACAGCAGCTCTGGGACTTCCTCTGTCTCCTTTTAAGTGTACACACATAAATATAAACACTGTCACATTAAAGTCCAAAGCTTTTCTGAGTCTGAAATCATTTAAATCAACTTTTCACCATTTAGGTTACTGCTTTACTCCTTTGGAATCTAATACATGAAGAGGCACAGCCAAAACTGATGAGTCTCATTCATTCATTTCCTCGCTCTGTGAGATTAAATTCCAAAACCTAAATTAACTGTTGCTTTAAAACAGCTTTTAGAAACTACATGCGATCCCATTCTGAATACAAAACCAGTTACTCAATCCAAACTGTGATATCTAGCAAAACCCTAATGTTAATTGAAAGTGAGATTAGAGATTTGATCATCCACATCAATTAGAGCAAAGAATACTCCTAGTATGTGAATAACCTGGTTGTAAATAAAGGTTTTCCTGTAAATATGGCCAAGATGTAAACACCCCTCAATAAAAGGGACCTGAAGGATAATGATGATACCTAATTTCAAAATTCTAATTACTGTACTTCAAAATGAACACATGCAAAAGACAAGTTTAACAACAAGCGTGCCTCGTTAAAATGGGGCTCTTGATCTAAGTAAACTTCAAATAAGAACTCTGAACCTCACCCAAAAAGCTCTAACTGTAAGAAACAAATGCCGAATTCAAGAACCGAGGATCACCAGGAGGCATAAAGATGCTGGTCACCACTGTCTGGATTGTCCAGTCTTCCTCATAAGGAAGAACTCCAAGAATAAAGCTATTGCCTCTGAAGTTATGCTACACTTTATTTAGCGTCAAGGAAAGGCACAGATGTGGTGAGCTGTTTAAGAAATCGAATCAAAAGCTCTGGAAACGCAGAAAGGTGTGTTGTTGTAAATACAGATTAAATAAGACGAAGCTAGGAACGCAGAGGGAAGCACAAAAGCGGCACGCCAAGGCACCTACCGCTCCTCCGAGCTTACTCCAAACCGCATCACGTACGTTCTTCACGTGCCAAGTTAGCGATGCTGCTTAGCGCTCAACACAGATTAAACGCACGCATTAACCAAACCAGCGAGCCCCCGTCTTCACGGGTGCATGAAGTCATTCGCAGTCAATTCACAGAACTACCTCACGGTACTGACAACCTGTAAATCCCAGCGTAGGGGTCTCCGGAGCCGCGCAGCCCGGTACCACTCCACGCTTCACCCACCCCCGTTACTTCCTACTAACGCGCGCCCCTCAGCTCCTGCCGGCACGTTTTAGGAGGCAGAGCCAAAGCACTCGCCGGGACCCCGTCCACCTCTCCCCTGCCCGCTCACC
>NW_010237008.1:0-16573 GCF_000690775.1 Eurypyga helias
CGCCGCTGACTCTGGCCGACTGAATTTACAACTAAGTTATGCTTCCTTTTTTCATTTTGCTTCATGTTTATATTCATATAATATACATAATACGCATAATATATAATATTTATCTCTATATACATGATATAAATAATTGCTTTATATATACCATATATATGATGTTTATTTTGTATACATAATATATGTATTGTTATATATAGTACATGTATTTATGTGTTGCCCAGAGAAGCTGTGGAGGCCCCATCCCTGAAAGTGTTCAAGGCCAGGCTGGATGAGGCTTTGAGCAACCTGGTCTAGTGTAAGGTGTCCCTGCCCATGGCAGGGGGGTTGGAACTAGATGATCTTTAAGGTCCCTTCCAACCCAAACCATTCTGTGATTGTATTCCCAAAACTGCAAAGTTCAGACCCTTTTTATTTAAATAGACAAAACATGGTGGAAGCTGTGACGAGCACCTATAAAAATATGGGTGGTAGGGGGACTGGGGGTACTGGTTGATGAAAACCTGAACATGAGCCGGCAGTGTGCGCTGGCAGCCCAGAAAGCCAACCGTATCCTGGGCTGTATCCGGAGAGGTGTGGCCAGCAGGTCGAGGGAGGTGATTCTGCCTCTGTACTCTGCTCTGGTGAGACCCCACCTGGAGTGCTGCGTCCAACTGTGGAGCCCTCAATATCAGAAGGATATTAACCACTTGGAGCGAGTCCAGAGGAGGCCACGAAGATGATCAGAGGGCTGGAGCACCTCTCCTATGACGAAAGGCTGCGAGAACTGGGCTTGTTCAGCCTGGAGAAGAGGAGGCTCCGAGGAGACCTCATTGCAGCTTTCCAGTATCTGAAGGGGGCCTACAGGGGTACTGGGAGAGGACTTTTTACAAGAGCCTGTAGTGATAGGACAAGGGGTAATGGGTATAAATTGAAATCAGGGAGGTTTAGATTAGATGTCAGGAAGAAATTCTTCACAGAGAGGGTGGTGAGGCACTGGAACAGGTTGCCCAGAGAAGCTGTGGATGCCCCATCCCTGGAAGTGTTCAAGGCCAGGCTGGATGAGGCTTTGAGCAACCTGGTCTAGTGGAAGGTGTCCCTGCCCATGGCAGGGGGGTTGGAACTAGATGATCTTTAAGGTCCCTTCCAACCCAAACCATTCTGTGATTCTATGATTCTATGCTGACTTCTTCCGTACATACATTCTTTTGTTGTTCTGCTGTTACGTGGGGAAATTGAGGATCTGTGTTGTCAAATTAAGCTCATCTTTCACCATTTTGGCCCCTGAGATTTGCGTAACTCTCACTTTTCAGAATGGTTCATCATCACTTCATTTTACCATCGATGAAGAACGGTTAGCTGGGTACTGTCAGGCTTGTGGAATTCTTACCTCCTCTTCTGACGATGCATCTCAGCAGGCAACTCCTTATAGTCAAATCCATAACTGCATGAGATCTGGCAACTACCAGGTAAGAGGCTTAAATAAACCCACAGGTGTTTGAGGGGGTTTTATCATTCCATTTGGATGATTCCACCGGGACTGATAGGGATTGAAATAAATTCAAGTGTTCCAGTTAACCATTAACATACTGGTTTAGAACACATAATCACATAATCTGATACATATTGGATTAGACTGTATTGGATTCCATACAATGTAAATCATTCCTACTAGCTGATGTATGGCATTTTCAGGTGGAATCTAATTCTCTAGGTTTCAGGGAATGTTGCTGCTGAGGTGGGCAAGATTGGGTTTTTTTCTGTGATTCTCTGCTGCTAGAGAACTTTGTTGCTTGTTACCTTTCTGGTTGGTTAATGAATTTCACTATTTTGTACAGATGCAAGCTGCTTCTGTTAGTTTGATGGCTTTTATCAGACAAAAAATTACTTTGTTCCTCTCTTTTGCATTACCCACTGACTATTCCAACTGTGTTCTTGCTGTAGGACTTAGTGAAGATATTCCTTGAAGATAATCTAACCCTCGGTTTACCGGTTCAGTTCAGGCAATCTGTGCTGAGAGAACTCTTCCAAAAAGCTCAACAAGGGTGAGGCATTGTATCATGACATGTTCAATGAGCCATTTTCCTGAGTTTTCTGTTTATCATGGAAAGTACCCAAAAGCTTCTAACAACAAATTATTTACACCCAAGAATCTTCAGCCTTTATTTCTTTTAGCAATAGTCTAAACTACAGCTCCTTAGTTGGAAGCTGTATTGTGATATACCTCACTCTGGCCATATATGGGGAAAATGTAGTATTAACACTTACATAGATAAATCAGTAAAGTTGTAAAAATCATAATTGATTATATATATGTGTGTATATACATTTATTAAATTAAGTATATATTATTAAATTTTTCAATATACATTATTGAATATGATACATAACATAGCATCAGTTAAATATATGACTAAGTTGATGCCTTTTTACAGGCCTTTGAAAACTTGAAGTCAAAGCTGGCCTGGCTAACCACACTAAGCAGTAACATTGTAGGGGACAAGCGCTTCATTGGGAACATTGACAGTGTAGTTGTCTGCGATGAGGAGCCTCGTGCACTGCCAAACTAGCCCAGGGCTGAGGGGTTAACTTTTATAATAAGAAAGCATTTGGAATAAATGGAGAATTGGGCACCTTGCAAGGGCAGCTTGTGGATGGCTCCCAGCTGAGAAATGCCGAGCTCGTTGCCACGTCCAAAATTCAACCTTCTGTGGAGCTCTGGCACTTGAATCGGGGCTGTGTGGAAAGCATCTCCGCATAATGATGATAATTATTCCCTGAAGGGAAGGTGCCTACAAGTATTTCAGTTGAAGAAGCGAGAGAGGCTCAGTTTTAAACATGCCTGTGAGGAAAGAGGTATCAGTGGTGACAGCCTTTTTTCTAAGAGCGTAGTAGTTGCTGAATTCAGCTTTCACTTCAGCCAGAGAGGAGTCAAATAAACATCTCTTGGAAGAGGATCTTGGAGGCTGTAGCTTAGCACTGTGTAGAGGTGTTTGCTGATGCGGAGTGCCTTCAGTGATGAGTACTAGACAGAGAAGGATGGAGGAGCGTGACTTGGCAGTCTAGTTAAGGTACAGAGAAGGATTAAGAGAAGGAAGCCAGAGCTTCTGGTTATTTGTTTTGATTTTTGTCCAATGATGGTGTATTCTGAGATGTATAAATATTCCTGAAGTCTTTTGGGCTGTCAGCCATGCTTGGGACATGCTTGCCAAGAAGCAGTGTGCCTTCGTGTCAGTCGCACTGCTCTAGTTGGAGTTCCAGTGATGCTTAGGCTGAAGCAGTAGTGAAGTGTGCATGTGAAACAGCTGTGGGCAGGGAGGGAATTTTCTTTGTAAAAAAGTTAAGTCCTGGGTAAGCTTAAGTAGATGCTGCCTGAAGTTTTTCAGAGTGCACTCTCGGACAGAGGCATGTGCTCCAAAATGCCTTGGGGTCTGGCACCTGAAGCTTTGCTGTGATACCAACTGTGAGTTTGTCAGAGAAGTTCTGTGATCTCCGGTTCTGTGTTCATGCAGGAATGATGCTCTGGAGGAAGTTTGTTTCAAAGTCTGCGTGTGCAACACTGTCTGCGACGTATTGCAGGGTCGAACAATTGATATTCAGTTTTGTCAACTGTTCCTGAAACCCGACAAAGAGAAGATAGACTTCCTCCTTGAGGTAAGAAGTTACCTGAAATCGGGAGGGGAAATGGCATTTAGTGAGATATCTCTTTCCCCTTACAAAGGTATTATTGTTGCAAGTAATGGTCAGATTTCTGAAGCAGAGAAAAATATTTTGTAAGGTAACTTTTGGAACTTTATTCAGCTTGTCTGCCGTTAGTACAACTACACTCCCTGTAATCAGTCCTGCATTGCTGTTCATAGCTCCGATTCCACCTACTCGGGGAGGAACGGATGTTGACCTGTTGCTCCAGCTTGGATTTGAAATTGCTGCCACTCCCGACATCATTTAATTAGACAGAGATATTATTGAACGTTTGTTTTCAAGGAACAAATAAACAAGTTCTCCAAGACGTAGGGAGATAGTAGAAAAAGAGCACTCCTGTTGAAGAGGAGGACTTTCCCTTACCAGCTTTGTTGTAAAAGTTAGCATGCCATGAAACGATCCCACGTTACTGTATGTGTGAGGCTTAAGCTGTTGCCCTCAGTGAAGCTTTTTAGGACACTATTATTGCTCAAACTGAACTTACTCCCTTTGTTGCTTTGCTGTTATTTTCTTACCTTCTTTTCTCAGTTGAGCCTTGTCTTTTGCTTATCTCTTCAAGCACGTGGCAAAAATTGTCTGAGAGTACTCTGCACTTGAGAGCAAGCAAAAGCTGTTCCACCAACTGCTCATAGTAGGGCTTAAACCTGTTTCTCAAAACAAAAATTATCTCTTGCAAGCTGGCAGTTAAATTCAACTGCGTAGTTACAGTTCAACTACTGCTTTTTTTAGCTGTTAGTCCTAGTGAATCTTAGGGTTTTGCACTTAGAAATATTTGTTTGTTGTTAAACTCGTGTAAAAGGGCTTTGTTGTGTACCTCATCTCGTGCTGCCGACTGATACTGTGGCACTCGGTGTCAGCACACCTGAGTATCAGAGGAATGGGAAAATGGAACGAGGAGTAGGAAGAAGGAATGTGAGTAGTGTCTGAGGGAAGACGACAGTTGTCTGAACAGCCTGTCTTGTGTACAGCTTGAAAGGATCTCTGCTCCATTTGTGGTGGCTACAGTGTTTGCCAGATAACTTGAACTCCCTTGAGAGAGGGTTACTGCCCGATGCTCGTTGTGAGTCGGAAAACTGGGCACTAACACTCTTGAAACCAAATATTTTAAGAGTTCTGAGGGGCTGCTTCATTAATTACGGCTTTCTTTCCCAGGTTTCTTCGAGATCAATAGACTTGGAAAACGCTTCTGAAGCGTTGAAGAGAAAAATGGCAGCCTTTCTCAAGTACGTACCCGTATTGGGATAGCGTGGATTTACGCTTCTGTAGGCGATGTAATACAGCACAGTAAATGCTTTGAGAACTTATAACTGGGAAAATGAGCAACTTCATCCTGCTCACACATTAACATTTTTGTTCAGAAACTTGTGCTTGGGTTTGGAAGATCTTCAGCTCGTCTTCATGATTTCTTCCCATGAGCTCTTCATAAAACTGCTGAAAGACGATGAACGGAAGCTGCTCATCGATCAAATGCGGAAGCGATCTCCTCGAATCAACCTGTGCACAAAACCTGTGACTTCTTTTTATGATATCCCAGGTAATGTTCACAGCTTTTCTGTTAACTTACATGGAGGCAGTTACCTGTTTTCACCTTGAGATTACTGTGTGCAGGTGTGTTCTCAGAAAGAAGTTCAGAGAGAATGTTTTCAGAGAAAATACTTCCCGGGTTTAGTTGTCCTGCTCGTTCAGGGTGGTGGCTGTTACTTGCTTGTATCTCAGATGAGCTCAGTTCTGTCCTAGCTAACCAGGGGAGTGAGAGGTGTGGCAGTTGGTTTGAACCAAATCTGGCTGCAGCAGCTGTTGCCAGAAGGGGCACCCTGCCTCTGGGCTTACACCAGCACTGATGCAGTGTGTCGGCGTGATGAGCTGGGCCAGGACTACCAACTGGATGAAGTTTTAAACCTACCGCAGTAGAACCCAAGTCTCTGGCCAGTTCATTTCCTAGGTGTAGTTGGCTGGCTGTGCAGCTGCAAGTCAGACCTGGCACAGGAGGTGCCACGTGGTGACTGAAGCTGGAAAGAACTTACCTTTTCCGCTCTGATACAGCCTTGCATTGACTTAAGCTAGTTGTGAACAGTCACGTTTTCACTAAAGTAGTACAGGAGCACCTTGTTTTGTGTAGGTCTTGAACCTGCTGCTTCACTGTAGCAGGGATAAGGGAATACTCAGAGCTGCTGGTGTGAGACAAGTGGGCACTGCAAGCATCCCTTTAGGTCAGGTGTGCTAGCTTCCCAGCTCAGTGGTTGTAGAAGGGTGCGAAAGGGTGTACGGGGCCTACAGAAGAATTGATGTTTCTGCTGTTCTTACTGTGCTGCGTTTAAAATGTTGCGTACTGAAGGTATGTAAGCCTCTGCATTAAGAGACCTGATTGCTCCTCTTCTAGCTTCAGCAAGTGTCAATATTGGCCAGCTTGAGCATCAGCTTATATTGTCAGTAGATCCTTGGAGGATTCGCCAGATCTTAATTGAGTTGCATGGCATGACTTCAGAACGCCAATTCTGGACAGTTTCGAATAAGGTAATTTATTTCATGCACTCAGGAGAGAGTGTAATTCTGGACTGGGTAGGTGTCACACTGCAGTGAACAGCAGATAGTCTGTCGTGGTTCCTCAGTGTGATTCCCCACCCTTTCTGCATAATGGTGTTTTAATAAGAATGATGAAACCTATCTAAGCTCACATTCTCTATGAAAAGTATTACAAAATGTATAACCTTTTGTTTTAAGGAATAATTGGCTGTATCATGAGCTTTTCTTGTGAGAAAAGAGACTTCTGTAACTTTAGCTTTCAGTGTCGTGTCTGGTTAGCAATAGTATTTTAGTTTAAATTCCTGTCATTAAAAGCTGGGAGCAGGAGAGAGGAAGAGATTGTTGTTGTTCGTAAGGATTTCTTGTCTTTTGGGTTTTTTTTTTTCCTGCAATTATTGCGTATTCAGAGTATGACAGGAGTAGGGTAGCTAGCCCTTGTGGTTGTATATGAGCAATACATCACTTCTGATTAGATGTAAAAATGAAAGAGTTGGCACTTAAACACAGAAAATAATTGATATCTGAGTTTTGTTCTTAACGTTTTAAGCAGTGATGTGAATTCTAAAACCTATTTCTGTGCAAATGTCCTGTGTATTTCTCTCCCAGTGGGAAGTGCCAAATGTTTACGGCAATGTTATTTTAGGAATCAAAGACAATCTGACTAGGGATTTGGTCTACATCCTTATGGCGAAGGGATTACACTGCTGTGCGATTAAGGTAAGCAAGCCATCAGAAGTTACTGGTGAATTGAATTTTAACAACACCGAAAATATGGAAAGCCCTTCTTGAGAAAAAGAATCAAAAGAGGGGAAGGAGATGCAGTAACAAGCCCTGAGTGTTGTATAATGGTTACATATGTCCATCTCGCAAACTTCCATCAGTAGAGCAAGGATGATGGCTTTGCGGTGAGCTGGGCCTGGATGTAACTTCATTCATACAAGTTTTTAATTATGATGTATTGAATGATGTCGCATTGAAACCCAGCAGTGATTTGACTGACTGATATAGGGAGTGCTGTTCTTCTGGCCATTTTACATAACCAGTATATTGGAATGCTGGTTTATTTGCCTTGTAATTGACGAATCTATAATTTGCTGATCAAGGTAAAACCGAACTGTACCTTATATGCCAGTAGGTACTTCTGGTATGGTTTTCCTCAAACTTTTTGTTTTGTTAAAATAATTTGGGACTGTTGAAACTCTGAAGCTTAAGAGCAAGCCCAGAGGACTCAAAAATGTAAATAGTAAATGTGAGACGCCTGAGCAGTGCTAATGGCAATGGATGCCGAGGCTTCTTCAGCACTTTAACTCTTAGTCTTTCCCCTTGTGCATCCACTAGGAACCACTAATGCGCAGTCCTCTTTATTGCAGGATTTTGTTCATGCAAAACAGCTTTTTGCTGCTTGTCTGGAGCTCGTGACGGAGTTTTCTCCGAAACTCCGCCAAGTCATGCTAAATGAAATGCTGCTTTTGGACATTTACACCCACGAAGCTGGAGCTGGTGCTTCTGGAGAACGTCCTCCTTCTGATCTGATAAGCAGAGTCCGAGGATATTTGGAAATGAGAGTACCTGGTAAGGACACTGCTGTCTCAAAGCCTGAGAGAAAGGAAAAAAGCCCAACTTTGTCCATCTGCCATTGACGTTTTTGTAACTGGCAAAACAACAGTGAAGTTTGAGACTGGTTTTAGTGAGTCTTGAGAAGTTTGGTTAGTTTTTAGAAGCTGGAAATGAGATCAGCAACATCATGACACCCCTACATTGCTAAACACTGACAGTTTCTGGTTAGTGCCACTTGAAGGGCTTGAGAGAATTGGGCTTGTTCAGCCTGGAGAAGAGAAGGCTCCGGGGAGACCTTATAGCACCTTCCAGTACCGGAAGGGGCTACAAGGAAGCTGGGGGGGACTTTTTACAAGGGTCTGTAGTGACAGGACAAGGGGCAACAGGTTTAAATTGAAAGTGGGGAGGTTTAGAGTAGATATCAGGAAGAAGTTCTTCCCGGAGAGGGTGGTGAGGCACTGGAACAGGTTGCCCAGAGAAGCTGTGGATGCCCCATCCTTGGAAGTGTTCAAGGCCAGGCTGGATGAGGCTTTGAGCAACCTGGTCTAGTGGAAGGTGTCCCTGCCCATGGCAGGGGGGTTGGAACTAGATGGTCTTGAATGTCCCTTCCAACCCCAACCATTCTGTGATAAACATCGTATTTTTCTGTGGTAGAAGATGCGGAGGGAATGGGTTTAGCTTGTTCCCATATAACACTGTGTTTTCTCAAAAAATCCCATTTAAGCAAAGAACAGCTCTTTTCCAGATATTCCTCTTCGACAAGTTATAGCTGAAGAATGTGTTGCCTTCCTGTTAAACTGGCGTGAGAATGAGTATTTGACCATGCAGGTTCCATTACCTTTGGTTCAGACGAATCCTTATGTGAAGGTAATGAGTGCTCCGTCCCAGAGCCTCGTCAGGCTCTAACTGACTTTTTCCTGAGGAAGTTAAAGTGTGTACCGTCCTGTACTGTCTCGGGAGTGTGGGGTTTTGTGGCTCTGTGGAGTGAAGCCTGGCGTAGAAGACAGCAGGGCTAAGCAGCTGGTGTGTCTGACAGTCGGCAGAAGACGTGGAGCCTGTGCTGCGAGAACAGATGGGACAGACCGCACCTTGGCCCCTGTTGGCTGCCAACTGAGGTTGGCACCGTAAGCATCGGGCACGTGTGGTTACAATCCATACGCTGATCGAAACCCTGTGGCACAGCCAGAAAGGACTGTCCTCTCGGCTGGAGTTCAGCCTAGATTCACGAAGGAGGTGCGAGAAGTGTACAGGTCTCAGGCTTCGTGACCCCTTATTTTTCTGGTCCTGAGACACTTGTTTTCTAAATGCACTGTAATGGTCCCGTTTTTGAACCCAGCACTGGTGTTGAATTTCTGGAGATGTCCAAACACCACTGTTTTTGAAACTTTGCTGTAAAACCACTGTGAAAGTAATGTTTTCACCACACAGTCAGGCAGGGAAGCCGAATGCAGGTCATATTACAGGACAGATTCATTTTTGGCCTGCTCTGCTTACCTGTGCTATTTCCTAATTTCCATTTGGGGGTTCAGTTTTTTCTGTATAGCAGAGGGTACCAGTTTCAATTCAGATTAATTATTATCTGAAAGTTAAGGGAGTTCTAGGGAGCCAGTCTTTGTAAAACTATATTTTACGGGTTTTTTGGGTGTTTTATGAAAGGCCAGGCTGGATGAGGCTTTGAGCAATCTGATCTAGTGGAAGGTCCCTACCCATGGCGGGGGGGTTGGAACTAGATGGTATTTTAAGGTCTCTTCCAACCCAAACCATTCTGTGATTCTCTGTATTTGAGTGTAAAGCTTGTTTTCTGGAGCCTGTAGTAACAAAATACACCCGGAGGAAACTAACAAAGGGAAAAATCCTCTGTCGTTTATTCATGTCTTCCAGGTTCCTCATCAGTGTCCTCAGCTGCAGGGTTTAGTCTTGTTGCTTTACAGTTACCAACTACAAATCACCTGCTTAGCCAGTTGAAATACCAAGAATTCCTTTGTTGTAGTAACTACAGCTTCTCTGAATACTGACTGTATTTCTCCTCTTGCATTGCGTAGCTGGGACAGTTGCTGGCTGCTACATGCAAAGAACTTCCAGGTCCCAAAGAAAGTAGACGGACAGCGAAAGACCTTTGGGAAGTCGTGGTACAAATCTGCAGTGTGTCCAACCAGCACAAACGAGGGAACGACGGCAGAGTGAGCTTGATCAAACACAGGGAGTCCACCCTGGGCATTATGTACAGGTGTGTTTTCTCAAGTGACTTCTAAGGATGGTGTGATTGGTATATTTGACCTCACGTTCCCTTCAAGAATTGTCTGGAATCTGATGTCAGAGTGGCGGCGGCAGTGGAAGATCTGTACCGGGTAAACAGGCTGCTCCCTGGCAGCGTTGGGTGTTAGTGGTGATGGGTTGATTTTCCTTTTCCAAGAGTGAAAAGGGGGTGTTTGGGATTTGGGTTGGCGTGCAGACACCAAAGCATACGTGCCCATGCTCCTGTTCACAGTCGGTGTAGATCTTACTGTAAAGTCCGTGGTGCCTGGAGGGCAGTTTAGCTGACCCATCGGAGGGGGCGCTCTACGCCGGGGGGGACCGCTCTGCAGACTCCACTGGCGGGATCAGTTAACAGCTTCTGTTACAGCACTGAACACCTGGCTCACAGCGTGGGTGCCTGCACTTAGCTGTAGTTTCCTGAATCTACAGCTAGTTGAAATGCAACACTAGTTCAGCTGAGCCTCTGGGGAGAGGGAAAGGAAGATAGTACTGTCTTCTGGAGTAATGCCACTGTCAGTTACCTCACCTCAGCCAGCCTTAGCCTGAGCTGATGGATTAATGGATGCAGGACTATCCCATTTGTCCACCCAGTAAGTGTTTTCAACCTGTTCTTAAGTCCAAGTTGCCTATTATGGTAAATTCTGGAATGTGTGATTATAGTGAACAGCTTTCCATGTTAAAAACTTGGAAAAAGTGCCCCTATTTGGCTGTTTCTTTGCCATTCTTGAGCTGATCTAATATGTGTCTGAAAGCCAGCTGCTCTTGCTTACGCTGCTGTGGGGTGGGTGGAAGAGGGTACGTGCTTGCTGTATCCTCTGGCAAGGAAAAGGAAGCAGTACAGTTGTACTCTAGGATACTGGACCTTCTCCAGCTCCTCTGATTCAAAGAGTAAAGGGCAGTGACCCTGTTCTTAGAGAAAAGAAGCAGTGAAACCTTTTCCAAACAGGCTGTGCTTGTCTGGATTGTCTTATGGTGACAACTTCTGATGTGGCATGACCTTGTGTACATCGGTGTACATGATGGATGATCACTGTGTACCCTCCTCTGTTAGCCTGTAGGTCATTGCTGCACTCCTGCCTTGGAGAGTTACGGTACGGTTCAGTTGCTTTCCTTTTAGAGTCAGTGGTTGACTTACCACAAAAGCGATTTTCATGCTTTTTACAGTTTGATGGAATCACAGATACCTCTTATTTAACCTGTTTTAAATGTACAACTTGCCAGTGACTGTGCTAAAAGTGAATGACCCATTTGAGTGTTTTCGCTTGTATACCTTGCGTTTGGAAACGTGGAGACAAAGGAGCGTTTTGGTGGGTGAAGAATTTGCTTTACTGAGTTTGGAGTGTTTTTCCTGGTGTATTAAGCTTACTTATATTTTTTGGGTATGTTCTTTCCTGTGGATGGTTGCTTACATGGGTATTTGTGTCCCTGATTTAGGAGTGAATTGCTGTCCTTCATCAAAAAGCTTCGGGTAAGTTATAGTGGTTTTGAGAATCTGTTTGCAACCAGAACTTTTTTTTGGTATAATATTTTTCAGGACTTTGCCTGTTAAATTCAGGAAATCTGATAGCTATGCAGGTGTGTTACATGGCTGGAGAACTGCTGAATTTGCTGTTCTGCTTCAGGAGTACATTTTATTGCCAGCCATCATGAAGTTTGTTTTATTCCAGCTATCAGGAAGAAAAGCATCCCTCTTGGAGGGAGAAGGAAGCTGCTGCTTCATCGTAACTGAGCAGCACAAGTCAGGGGAAGCTTGTGGGTTTGTGAACGCATGGAAAGTTGCAGTACACCTAACTTAAGTTTAAAGCCAGGCAGTAGCCACAGAAACAACATAAAGATGTGCAATACCTAAGTAAAGTTTATATGCAGGGAATTATTCAGGAAAATCTGAAGTAATCAAAGACTTCCTGCAGAAACTTTCTCATTGTGTTCCTGTGTTGCAGGTTTCTTAACAAAATGGTGCCCTATTTCAGTAGGGAGTGATGATGTCAGAACTTCTTACATAGCTTTAAAACTTAGGGAAGAAAGCAGAGTTTTGTTAGTTCATGGCAATACTGTGTTTTTTTTTCCTTGCAGGAACCATTGGTTTTAACCACAATATTGTCCCTGTTTGTCAAGCTGCATAACGTTCGGGTTAGTATAGATCGTGAACATCTCCACCTGGTTTTCTTGAAATGTTTCTCTTTGTAATTCCTCTTCCCTTTGTTCCACTCCTAGGAAGATATCGTGAATGACATTGCAGCAGAGCACATTTCCATCTGGCCCTCGTCCATCCCCAAGTAAGGTGATAATTACAAAAAAACAGCTTTCAAAATACACGTTTAAGTAATTGGTTTGGTTCCAGTTACTGTGTGTTGGTGTGATTTCTGCCGTGTAAGGGCATCTGTCTGCAGGCAGCTTGGTCTGAGTGCATGGAGGGTTTTCCTTCGAATTTGGTGGTCCTGGTGGAGGTGAAGGTACTGGAGCTGGAGGGGGTGTGTGGCTGTGTGCTTTATTGAACTGTATGCAACTATGTGAAACATATATCCTATTCTGATACAAAATAACTATGATTTTTTTGAGGTGGGTTTGAATAATTGCTGAAATACTAAGTGACACACGGTGTGTGTTGGTTGGTTCTGGTTGGATTGAAGAGTGTTTCTCCGGTGAGGCTTAGAGGCTCAGTGGGGCTAGAGCCTCGCTGGTTTAGGTTCCACGTACGCATCGGGAGAGGTGACTTGTGAGAGAGCAAGAGCCTGCGACGCTGCATGTGGCTGATCTGTCTTTCGTCGGTCCGACCGATTGTCGTGACTGCTGTAGGCTTCAGGGTGTATTAGGAGGTCAAGCAGAAGAAAGTTGGTTTGAAGTCTTACCAGAATTTAGCAGCAGAATGAGGAAAAAAACATGTTTCTAAAAGTGGAGCCTCCACACGTTTCTGAAAGTGGAGCCTCCACATGAGCTTTGGAAAAGACAGCCCCAGCCGTGTCCCAGACCATTCCCAGCCTTCCTTTCCCAGCTAGTTCCCACAGGTTTCCAGAGATTGTCGTCTGTGGCCATTATTGCAGCCTTCCAGTACCTGAAGGGGGCCCACAAGGAAGCTGGGGGGGACTTTTTACAAGGGCCTGTAGTGACAGGACAAGGGGTAATGGGTTTAAATTGGAAGTGGGGAGGTTTAGATTGGATATCAGGAAGAAGTTCTTCACGGAGAAGGTGGTGAGGCAGGTTGAGGAGGTGGAACAGGTTGCCCAGAGAAGCTGTGGATGCCCCATCCCTGGAAGTGTTCAAGGCCAGGCTGGATGAGGCTTTGAGCAACCTGGTCTAGTGGAAGGTGTCCCTGCCCATGGCAGGGGGGTTGGGACTAGATGGTCTTGAATGTGCCTTCCAACCCAAACCATTCTGTGATTCTGTGATTCATGCAGGTGCTGTGATACATCTGTAGTGGTCACAGGTGCTGTCTTCAAACTTAGTGAAACCAAGAGCGAATATTCTCGCATGGAACCCTGTTTTGGTGTCGGCTGCACATGAAGGCCTGACTCTGTCCCAGTCTGTGGAGGGTGTGTTTGTTCTGTCAGGTTAATTGTAATTAAAGCAATTCAACAGCAGTCTGGGTCAGTGTTAAATCTTTCCTGGAGTTACTTTTGCTTGACACATAATGCAAGGTGCTCTGGGCTTAAACTAGATGTGAGGTCAGATTTCCGTTTAAAAAACGAAAACAATCATTTAGGAATTATTCTTCTTCCTTTTTTTTCCCTTTAGCCTTCAGTCAGTAGACTTTGAAGCCGTGGCTGTTACAGTAAAAGAACTAGTCAGCTATGCATTGACCATCAACGCAAACAACCACTTCTGGTTAATTATTCAGGCAGATATTTATTTTGGTAAGTGAAAATGGTGTCTGTTTTTAGCACGTGTACCTTGCTCCTCTGAGACTTGCCTGACATAACCCTCCTTGTATTTCCTCGTACAAAAAGAAGCTGAAGTGATCCGAGTTGAAAATCTTCAGATGCGAGAGTGTAGGTGAATGTGTCCGTGAGGTTTGTCTAAGCCCACAGGGAGACTGAGCTTTCCGTGGGTCCTGTGGACTTGCTTTTAGGGGAAGGGAAACTGTAAGAGCCGTTGTTAACTTCACTTCTTCAGCGGGTGCAGTCGGTCCTTTCAGCGGTCGGTTTCGCAAGCCCCAAAGGTTCAAGTCTTTGTTGAGTGAACGGAAAGCTGTGTGAGTAGTGCTTGCTTTTAAACGTGGAGATCTGCTTCGCTGGAGCAGAAGGTGAGCAGACAGGAGCAGTGTTCTGTAGAGGGAAGTATCCAGGATTTGCAAATGAGGAAGCAGGAACTCCTCATCTGGTAGTGGTTGTGATGGGAAGCTCTCTCCACTAGTCTGTCCTCGCCTGCACTTCCCCGGTTCTTATCCCTGGCTCCTCAGCTGAGAGCAGCCAGCGGAATCGGGACATAAAGCGTTCCTGAATCTGGGCAGCATGGCTGTACCGGGGCAGTAGCTGCCTGGGGAGACGTTGCCCAGCCTGTGTGATACTACGTTTCTTTAAATTATTCCCCAGTCTAGAGTCCATTCCTGGGCTTACTTTGCAGCGTGAGTAAAGAGAGTGCAGAGGGGTGGGTGCTGCAGAATGAACTTCCAGAAGGTGGCCAGACCAGTATGGAGCTACCTGGTGTACGTGCTAGAGAGGGATATGCCATCGCCATCCTTGGAGATAGCTGGGCTTTTCTTCCACTTAAATCATCTGTGGCAACTACTCCAGTGAACTTCAGGCAGAGGGTTCTTTTCTGGCAGGGTCAGAAAACAGAACAGGGCATGTGCTCTGCCTCTGTCATCCTGGTGCTCTGGGCTGATGCAGGAGGCGAGGCGCATGCTTCCACATCTCTTTTACTGGACTGGAAGGATGTCTGTGGTGCAGAAATCCTAGCCTGCTGCTTCCAAAGGAGGCAGATTTGTCTAGGAGATGCTTTATAACCCTTGGGATGAGGAGTGTTAATCCAGTGTTTAGGGCTGTCACCTTAGGCGCAGAAGAGTGGTTCAGGGTGTTAAACAGGCAGTATTTACAGCTCGTTCAAAGCGTCCCAGAAGGAGGGTGTTTGTGTAGGGAGCCTCCGAAGCTGGTGCCGGAAAGAGCGAGGGCTGGAGCGCTCCTGGCACGCGGCAGTGTCTTTCAGAAGCAGTGTGGGCGAGCAGACTGCTCTGACCACAGAGGCCCCGTGGGCTGACTGGGGGTCAGACCGGTGCTGAACCACGGCGGGGTGTGGTGGCATCAGCTGGCCCTCTCTGGCTCCTGCTCTGCCACTCGTGTGCCAAGTTCCGTAAGGGCAAACTTCTTTTCCACTCTGAGGTTGATGGATTTAAGGTCAAATACCTGGAAAAATTAAAAGTGATTCTCAGAAGGCAGGACTTTGCCTGTGTTGCTGGTTTCCCTGATTGTGTAGTTTTCTGCTGTTTCACCACCTCTCGTGGGTCTGTTCCTTTTAGGCAGCAACTGACAGGCAAGTCACTTTCCCAGTAGAGTTAACAGCTGTGCGATAAACGTGTCCGAGTAATTCGCAAAACAGTTGATCCGAGTCTTGGGAATAACTGCTGTTAAGAGTTTTAAGACCTTCCTTTGCTTTTTTCCACGGCAGCAACGAATCAGTATTCCGCAGCCCTTCACTATTACCTACAGGCAGGAGCTGTGTGCTCGGACTTCTTCACTAAGATGGTACCGCCGGACGTGTACACAGACCAGGTGAGTTCAAAGCGGATTTAGACCTACAGAAATAACCTCTTTGGATTCAGTCAGCATCCACGTTCTCCCTAGAAACCAAACAGCTGAACACGCACACACTCCTGTAAGACTTTGTATCTTGATGCATTTAGGGACATGACTCCGAGTTGATTTCCTTCTCTGTGCTTGCTGCTCGAAGGCTGTAGAAAATCTGAAGCTCCTCTGTTGCGGCAGCACAGGAGGCTTTTCTGTTAGTTTGCACACCCAGTCTCTACAGAGCTGCCATCTGGGAAAGCGCTGGCATGGGGCTCCGGTGCGACAGCGAGCGTGGGGCACAGCGATCCCCAAGCCCATCCTTGCGGAGCTGTGCAGTGTTGCGCAGGGCCGGGCAGACAGACCGGCTGAGGACAGCACCAGTTCTGTCTCGCCGTTTAGTGCTGGAGTGCCAGCCTGAGCCTCCAGCCGCCGGAAACATCTGGCTCCCACTGTGCTGCTGGTACTGGTGTCACGTGGGTGACGCCTGCCCGCTCCCACGTGTGGCGCAGATGAGCTGAAGTGCCTTGTCCGACGGCTTCTGCAACGGGGCCTGCCCTGGCTGCATGCAGGAGGGGTCGGAGTGTGGGTCGTGGTAGCTGCAAGATCCAGGCAGCCTTGGCTCCTTTACACACACACAGAATCAGAGAATCTTTTCGGTTGGAAAAGACCTTTAAGATTGAGTCCAAGTGTTAACCTGATGCTGATAATACTACACTAAACCATGTCCCTAAGCACCTCATGGTCTGTTAAACACCTCCAGGGGTGGTGACTCAGCCACTTCCCTGGGCAGCCCCTTCCAATGCCTGAGCACCCTTTCCATGAAGTAATTTTCC
>NW_010237008.1:16911-28154 GCF_000690775.1 Eurypyga helias
TCCCTGCCCTGGTCCTGCTGGCCACACTGTTCCTGATGCAGGCCAGGGTGCCATTGGCCACCCGTGCACACTGTTGGCTGATGTTCATCCAGCTGTTGACCAACACCCCCAGGTCCTTTCCTGCCAGGCAGCTTTACCAGCCCCTCACCCCAAGGCTGTAGCACTGGAGGGGGTTGTTGATACCCAAGTGCAGGACCCGGCACTTGCCCTGGTTGGACCGTGCTGGGGTTTTCCCAGACTGGGACTGTGAGCAGAGCTGCTGCAGCGCTGGGCAGGAGTGTCAGAGCATTCCAGAGTTGTGGTGCTGTACACATGCCAAGTTGGTGTAACAACTGGCTTATCACTTGCACGTGGGCTGTGAGAACCCCATAACAACTCCTTCTTTTTTTGGGAAATCTCCAACCCCGGCATGTTCCGGTGGAAGCCTGCAGTCGCTTTAAGCTTCACCCAGGCGTTGGGTTCACCCATTCAGCAGCCACTGGGTGCCTGCAGGCTGCCCGGCGGCGGGCAGCAGGAGCTTCTCGCGACTGCCCCCGTACAGGGAAGGAGGTTATTTATGTGCCCTGTCCTGATGGCTTGTTTTTTAACCATTCTGTAGGTGATAAAAAGAATGATCAAGTGTTGTTCTTTACTCAACTGTCACACCCAGGTAAGAGGTGGAAGATGGCATCGAGTTAAACATCGTTTATAAATATTGAATGTTAAAGGACGGGGGGAGAATGTTCTAAAAAGTAAACCCCAGTTTTTCCTTCTGGACACAGTCTGCTTAAAATAGATTATTTTCTCTTGCTTCTAAGACACCAAAAGGTAAATATATACTCAGAAATATTGTAAAAGGTGGAAATAGTCTGGGTTGGGGGTGTTTGACCCATTTTTCTCTTAGGCTAGAGGTGATTGTTGAGAGTGTTTTTGGTAGAGGGAGTACGGTATCGGTGGGAGGCGCTGGGCACCTTCAGGATAACCGTGTGGCTGTTGCAGCTCAGTGGGATTGTCCATTTTCCAGGAAGGACCAAGGCTTATACACAGGGCTCTGATTTGAAGAGCCGTTAAATGCGTTCAGACATCTGGAAGGCAGGTTCTGCCCTTCCAGACTTGAGGAAAAACACCCTTTTCCTTCCTCTTAGCTACTACTGTTGTTGGCGTTAGGGCGCGCCCTCGGGGTCCAGGCACTCAGAGCTTTGAGCTGGGGGAACAGGCACAGGGTTAGGCCTAGAAAGGGGCGAGCGGTGCGGGAGATTGTGGTGTTTGGGGAATTGAGGCTGTGCCGGTCACCCAGAGCCTTCCCTTACAGGTAGCGATCTTGTGCCAGTTCCTGCGAGAAGTCGACTACAAAACTGCCTTCAAGGCACTGCAGGAACAGAACAGGTAACAGCCACAACACGGTTTGCTGAGGGCTGGGCGATGCGGGAATGTGGCGGTGAGTGACCCCTGTCCGTCCCTTTCAGCCATGACGCCATGGATTCCTACTACGAATACATCTGGGACGTGACCATCTTGGAGTACTTGACATGTATCCTTTCACTGCGCTCCCATGGAAAGCTCCTAGTGGATGCTCCCAGCGGGAAAAAGCCCCTTTCCTACCCTGGTGGTGTTCCTTGACCCACCCTCAGATCTCCACCACAAAAGGGGTGAGACAGACAAGCGGCAGATAGCAGTAAGTTCCTGGGAAGGGGGGGGTGGGATTTCCTTAGTGTCCTTTGCCGGAAACCATCTTCGAAAAACTGGAAGTGGCTTTAATTTTCTTGCACAATTCTTCCTGGGGGCTGGATGCCACTGTGATGACGTGCTGGGGGGGGCACAGCGGTTACAGACAACCCACCCCTTGCACTAGCGCTGCCATGTAAGGACCCGGCCGGCCTGCAGGGACTGACGCTGGCGGCGTTCTCCCCTTCTTCCCAGATCAAAGCCATCGGCCAGACGGAGCTGAACGCCAGCAATCCCGAGGAAGTCCTACAGCTGGCGGCGCAGAGGAGGAAGAAGAAGTTTCTCCAGGCGATGGCAAAACTCTACTTCTAGGCTGATGCTGCTGTAAATATCTGTGCAAGTGGGGAAAGCACATCTCTCAAGACTTTATTTTTTAAAATTCATTTAAACTTTTATACAACATTTACAGTCTAGTATCTTTCTTTTTAGAAATAGATGAAATCTTATTATAAACCCCTTATTTTTACAAGCTGTACAGAAGGCGGGAAGCAACTTCCGCTAGTTCCACAATGGCTTGGTTGAAGAAGACACAGATTCAAGTTTGCCAAGAGCTGGAGTTTAATGTGGACGGGGGTGGCAGTTGACCCTCCGGGGCAGCTTCGGGGGCTGCCGAGCATCACATCACACCTGTCCCTGGGTGCAGGGCACCAGCAGGAGCACCTTGAGCGAGGGAGGAGGAGTGATGTGCACCTTTCCCAGTACTGTCCCTTCATCACAGGAGTGAGTCAGAGGTAGTGAGTAGTCTGAGGAAAACAGTAGTTAATGCTGTTTATAAACACTGATAAAACACAGCTCCACAGTTAGTTTAAAACACTGTTCCTAGGCCACAAGTGGTTGTCAAGTACCAGCAGCTCAGGCTTTTTCCATACCCTCTCCAGTTCTGGGGGGCTGGGCCTTAGAAGATGGAACTCCATCCTTCCAGGACCATCTTCCAGTTCCTTCAGCAGCAGGCTCTCCGCTCACCTGAGGGCAGCGATTCGCTAGGAGCGAGGCCTGGGGCAGCCCCAAAGGACCATCATGAATGTATTGGCATCGTGCGGAGTGGGGGAGGGCTGGCTACGCTGTCCTGCACAGGCAGAGTGGTTTCGGGAGACTGAGCTGCTTACCCCTAACACTGCTCCCGGGTGACTACCTGGCAGGCAGCAAGCTCCGGCCTTACCGAGGAAAGACAAGGAGAAAGGAGGCAAGAGGAGGGAATATGTACAAGCTGTCACTAAGCTCTCCCGTAGGGCTAAAGCGGGTTTGACACAAGCAGACAAATGTTGCCGCTCAGCCATGGTTGGAAAGTTCTTGACGTTCATAACATGGGAATGGTCAGAGCTGAACTATGGTGTGGCTGAGAGGGGGCTGAAGCAGCCCAGGCTCCTGGGACGGCGTGGATCTAAACGTTCACTGAGTCCGGGAGAGGACACTGGTCCCAATTTCCATCTGCTGCCGTTAGACGCTGCGTTTGCTGCCCAAGTCTTGAAGAGCATGAAGCACCTTTAGCGTGGTTGTGTTCTGAAGCACCAAGTCCTGTTTCGGGAACTGTTCCTGACAGTGGCTGTCCATCACTTCTTCTCTGTGCTTTTGGGAGGGGTTATTATTCCCCCTGTCGACACAGGTGATAACTGACCCGGGGCAGCAGACACTACTCCGCTGTTAACTTCTTCCTACGTGTTGGGGAGGAAGATGACAGTTAATACCTGTGACACGCTCTACTTTACCCGTACTGTTCAGCAGCGCCTCCTCACCCTGCTAGTAAAGTACTCCGGAGCTGGGATACTGAACGAACAACCAAAGCCATGCTACCTAAGGGTTTCTCTTTTAAACGCTTCACCAGTACTTCGACACCCAAACTGCAAATCCACAAGCCACCTACCAGCATGTCCAAGTAATTCGTGTGGGTTTGGATATTGTGTCGATCTTCCGCTGCAACCTTCTTGAAGTTCTTCAGCTTGGCGGGGACTTTTTTCACCACGCTCACAAAGGGAACCATCCATTCTACGCACTCCGAAATGCCATCCCAGTCCAAGCCTAGAGGGACAGCGACACAGTAAGTCATGAAGGACGCGCACAGCCTTCCAGTATGATCAGAGATTTTACATCAACAGCGATACTGCAAGATAAAAGCTCGGATCCATCCCTCCAGCTTTTCCTTGCGCTCGTCAGGCAGAAGCGCTGTGGCAGAGGAGGGTGAGCACAGGCCTCCTGGGCAAAGCAGCTCCGGCCACGAGGCTTCCTCCTGCAAGCCAGGGGAGGGCAAGGTGACTTCTGTCACCCCGAGCATGAGGCTTCCGGTTCACGACGCTGTTGTCGCCCTCCCTTACAGTATCTCAGGCAAGCGCTGGGCTCGGTTAAGGGATTTTTTTGGTTTGGGGTGGGGTTTTTCACTTTGTAAGGGACAGGCTGGGAGGAGTTAGCACAGAGGTGAACGGAGCGCTGCTGCCAGACAGGGACGACTGGTGGCTGACTGTATTTAGGAGAAAGTAGCCACATAACATACAGCCAGCGATCCCCAAAACAGCTGGAAGTGACGGAGCAGCAGCATTCACCCAAAAGCAAGGATAAATATGCTTTATTTCCCTAAGACAGCTAAGACTATCCTCCTGAAAGTCTTTCCTTCTATGTTGTGGCCTTGTAACATCTGAAATTGTAGTAGGAAGGAGTGAAATTAGGGGGGAAAAAAAAAAAAGAAAACTCCCACAGAAGAGATGAACAAACTCTCAGTGGGGACACAGCTTTTGCCTCTGGGCAGCCTGGGAACCCAGTGCCCTCACAGCAGCCTCAGGCAGGGAGGAGCTTTCAGAACTCCCCGCCTGACGAGTTACACCAAGCTTTATAAAGGCTCCTTACCTGAGGCTTTCTTTACTACATCAATTGAGGTATAGTGGCAGAGCGCTGCAGCAGCTAGTGTTCTGTACTGGAAGTCCAGAGAGTTCACATCCAGAATACACAGGTCTAAGAGCTGAGGGAAGAACAAGTGGAGAAAGCAAGTTACAAACCATATAATCCCATCTCAGAAGCCGCTGTGCGTACAGCGGGCCTCCCACAGGCCACGCTCTGCAACGCAGCTCTGCCTTTTAGCATCCGTGGTACGCAGCCCTTTTATTTTGGGGCAGCAGCTGCAGCTGAAGCGGGTGTCGCAGAGTTAGGAAGCGAACCAGTCTGCAGTCTGACCACTGAAACGCAAGACACTGGGCTCGCACAGGTTTGAGTACACCTCGAAGCTCCTCCCAGAGCTGCGGGACAGCACCCGATGGCTCAGTGACTCGGAGAACTCTGCTCTCCAGGAAGCCTCTCCGAGGCTGGACATGCCATGCGCCCATTCAGAACCGAACCACAGCAGCGTCAGAACAGACCAAACAGCCCGCAGCCCGCCTGCCAGGCGGGTGCACAGAAACACGGCGACACATAATACAGGTAAACGGAGTTAACCGCCCACAGCACCTTAAATTATCCACCCTCCTCTCTCAGCTGCTGCTGCTGCTGTTTACAGAACGCTGTAGTGCATTTGTATTTTTCCAGTGTACAGAAAAAGTCTTAAAACATGTCACAGTGGGGAGACAAACACATTGGTGCTTGTCCTCAAACTTCATAGAGTCAAAACCTGGCTCGCACCGTCCTTAAAGTAACAGGTGAGGTGAAACAAGGAAAAGCATTGACAGCTTCTGGGGTGTAGCGTTCAGTTGTGGGGTAACGGCCCCAATAAGCATTTTTCCGATACAGTTTGTGACCCACCTGTGCTATCTGAATGAATTTTTCCTGAGAATACTGAGGTAGCAGCACTTTGGGAACATCCTTCAGAGCATCCACTTGAAGATAGAGGTTCAGCCAAGAGATGATTGTCACGGGGCAGAGTTCCCATTTCAAAGCCTGCGAATATTAAACAAACATTAAAGCACTTTAAACCCCACAAGGAGAGTTTGGTGTCCTGATCTCTTTTCCTATGCCACCCCTCCCAAGTTAGCTCGGCTTACTGTCCAGGTCCTGGAAGAACACTGGAGATGGTGTACAATTCCAAGCACAGATACTCATTTTGGATCACATTTTCACTACTTTCAGAACAGGCTACACTGCAATCAGCAGAAAAATGCACCTATCTCAAGCCCCTTTCCTATGCCTGTGCCACTGGATCTTAGGTGTCTTTCCCATTTGGAAGGTAGGGAACTAAGGGTATTCCAGGCTCAAGGCCTGAACACGCAACTAGTATCTATCAACAAAGGGTAAATGCGTAAGGAGATCCGTGATGGCAAAGACTGATCCTTTCCAACACCAGATTCCTTCAGATACCCCCATCCCTGGAAGTGTTCAAGGCCAGGCTGGATGAGGCTTTGAGCAACCTGGTCTAGTGGAAGGTGTCCCTGCCCATGGCAGGGGGGTTGGAACTAGATGGTCTGTAAGGTTCCTTCCAACCCAAACCGTTCTGTGATTCCATGAAGATAAAGGCCCAGCTGGACAGTCTTTCAGCCGGCACTTACACACACAGCAGCGTTATTACCTTTAACATAATAAGTTCCATCCTTACGATATCGTCTTCACTGCAAGCACCATCAGTGACGTAAGCAAATTCCTGTATTTTAGGAGCATAGATTTCCTTTAAAGGGAGAGAGGGGGAAAAGTGAAGGTTAAGAGTGCCTTACAAGTCCAAGAAAGCTTGAGAAGATACCGGCAAATGCCTTTCAGTCCACAGTGGAATATTAACATTTCTTACTCTAGAACAGTGTTTTTTCTCATTATATGAAGTGACTTGGAACTTAGAGGATGAGGAGATGTAGAAACAAGTAGGTTTTATGGTACCTGTTGTAAAACACCATAGATTTATCCCAACTTTTTTAGCTTTTGGGGAAATAAATGCTGACCAGGCAATCAGCACAGCCCTTCACATATACCTCTCCCTGCTCAGCTGTTCCATTTGCTGTAAAGACACCACCCCGGTTCTTGCACCGCACGCTGCGGTATCAGAAAGGGCTCACCGATACAGCACCACACAGTGTCAGTGCTGAGGCAGTTTCACTGGTTAAAACCAACAAAAGCTAGAAAAAGATGAGAGAAAACACACCCCCAGGCACCGCAGGTGGCAAAACCCATGGTGCGGAGATGGTTAACGAAGAAACCTGCCCACCCCGCCATGCCAGCCGGGCCCAGGCCCAGGCTGAGAAAAGAGCTTGCCAGCAGAACTGCTGCTCCGCAGGCTGGCTCCGTGGCCTGACGCACCACGTGCCGCCCTAGGACAGGCAGCTGCTTCCAGCACGCTACCCCAGCTTTAGGAACAGCAGCTAGACTGGGGGGTTCCAAGTATCAACACTTGGTATCCTAAATTTTCCTCACTAGCCTACCAGAGTCGACAACAGCCCCAAAACACGCTCTGCATACCACATCTGTGAGCCCAGCGTACCCTATTGCCGTGGCTGCACTGACTGCGTTACCGCTAAAAGAAAATCCACGCCGCTAAGTGGGTTTAAAGGGCTGTCGGGCAGCCTGAGACGTGGGCTTGGTTTTGTTCAAGTCCCACTCCCGATCCCGAGACCGTCTGCCAGTTGATGCCTGTTTGGAAAGAGACAAAACTGCTCCTAGCACACGCGCCTAGCTTTTGGGTTTACGCATCTCCTTCCCTGCGGCTGAGGAAGGTGAGGACAAAGACTACGCTCCAAGAGACTGACGGTCACAACTCAAAAGAAAAACAATTCCCCTTCTGACCTTAAGCGTTGTATGTACAGCACCAAGTTAAACAGATTCAGACAGAAAAGTGTTATTATCACTGTCTTTTTTTAGTGAATCCAAACTCAACCTTCTCCTCCCCGTGCCTTACCTCAAGCTTGGAGGCAATGAACAACGAGGTAATCCCTATGAGCTGGAGCATGCTCTTGTTTATGTTCTTTTGTGTCAACATGAACCTGTCGAAGAAGTCCTGAGCCAGGTAGAAGGTTTCCCTGTGGAGCGCGTACACCTCGCATACCTACAACAGGAAAAGAAACCCAAACAATTCAGTTTTCCGTTAAAAAAACCACCCTCAGTAAAACACAGCACACACGGTTTTATCTTCTGCACAACCAAACTCTCACACACTTAGGTGTGTTGGGATGTAGTGGTTAGGATGGGACTGGGAAAGGTATATTTCCCATGCTCCCACCTAAAAACGGGTTGTCTGTAATGCACTAACGTACTTCCAAAGTGCAATTTTTCCAATCTAAGCAGCATCCAGTTTTCCTAAATCTGAGTACAAACAATTTGCCACTGAAAGAAGTGGCCTCACTGGGGGGGTGCCAAAACAAAACAGCAAAACACTAATTTCCCTGGTGAAGAATACTCTGGGCTCAACACCTCAAGTTGAAGTCACTGAGAACATCCTCCCTGTGCTCCTGGTAGGTCCATCCCAGGGCAGAACCACTGAAAAAACTGTGGTTTGTTTGCCCTTGGCTCTAGGGCAAACAAGCCTGGAAGCTCCTGCCCAAGGGGTTCTACTGCCATCAGCCCCGCCGGCACGCCGACAGCCTCGCCAAGCAGGAACAAAACTGCAAGAATGGCCACCTGCTCCCTATGGCAGTGGCCTTCCCTGGCAGGGAGAACTTCCAATGCCTGCGCTGCAGCAAAGCGGTTCAAATGCCGGTTCAACAACGAAGGAAAGAGAGCTGCCCGGGCCTGGAGATCTTAGGCAGAGGCCTACTCTGTCTTCTCATCTCTCTTGATGTGCTACCCTGGTGTTAACTACTGCTGCAGACGGGATTCAGAACCAAAAAGGTGCAGACCAGGCCCACCGCTGCCTAATCGGCACCACTTCTGCGGAAGCGTATTGCCCAGACACAAGCGCTAATGCTGCGTCACGTTCAAGAGCACCTCAGTGACGACGCTGCAGGAGACAGCATTAGGAGCTACCGGGACTCTCCATGCCGCTGGGATTTTAATCCACTGCGGTATACAGAACCACTGAGCTGGACAACGCAGCCCTTGTTGACATTTTTGTTTGGAAATTGAGTCATTCCTTAAGAGTTCAAGAATTTTACAGAGCACCACCAACATCTGCGTCCTCGCAGCACTCCACACAGAACCGGTAAACCTGCGAGATCCCTTCACAGCATCACTGAGGTTGGAAAAGACCTGTGAGACCATCTAGCCCACACATCAGCCCAACACGACCGTACCCACTAGACCGTGTCCTCAAGCGCCACGTCTGCACGTCCCCTCTGCTGCTGGGCAAGGGCTGTGCGTGTCAAGGTCTGCGTTTGGCAGCGGGGACGGAACGTGCTCTATACAGCGCCTGTGGAAACACCTCCAGGACAGAGCTGCCGGTTCACAACAACTAACACTGCCTCCTGTAGGGTGGGAAGATCGAGACCTTCCATTTTGTTTGGCAACTGGAATGCTCTGAAGCAAACAGGCTGGAATATGAATGATTTATTTACAATTGCTTTCCAACAAGAACCTGTCTACATCGAGACCTTTCAGCTGTCAGCCACTAATGCCCTGTTTTCGTTCTGCTCTCTTCACAGGGCAGAATTAAACATGTACTAGAGTCAGAAAACAGCGTCAGGAGCTGACATCCAACAGCTCTTGGCACAGACAGGGCCAGGGTGATAAGTCCCCAATATGGATGCGGTTGTCTCGTGGCTTAGATAGTGTCATAGAATCACAGACTGGTTTGGGTTGGAAGGGACCTTAAAGACCATCTAGTTCCACCCCCCCTGCCATGGGCAGGGACACCTTCCACTAGACCAGGTTGCTCAAAGCCTCATCCAGCCTGGCCTTGAACACTTCCAGGGATTGGGGCATCCACAGCTTCTCTGGGCAACCTGTCCCAGTGCCTCACCACCCTCTCTGGGAAGAACTTCTTCCTGATATCCAATCTAAACCTCCCCACTTTCAATTTAAACCCGTTACCCCTTGTCCTGTCACTACAGGCCCTTGTAAAAAGCCTCGTGTCCAAGATGTTAAAGGCAGAGCAGAGTAAGTAAAAGAACACACCTCCAAGAGCCAGTCTAACAGGATCGATCTCATGTGAGGCTGCAAACTAGAATGTAGCGATGTGAAATGTTTGCAGTGAGCATATCTGTTCTCCTTCTTCAGGATGTTGAGCCAGACATCTTTGGAGTTTCCCCAGCTACGGAATAAAAGTTACACAAAGCATCGTTAAGCGTACGCACGCCTTCACAAAAGGAGTATAACAACATTATTTAGTTCACAGACGCTCAGGCACAAAAAGAAAAGCTACACATACTGAAAGATCCTAGCAGTCATTAGAAAGCTGCAGGTATACTTTGAACATTTTACAGCTGTCCGGTGCATTTTGGAGGGGAAAAAACACCCAGATTTCTGTCCTTTCGAATTGTTTGCGGGATGAGAAGTAGAACTGTGGGTTGAGTCCTGCCCACCAGTGTACAAACACAACACAACACCAGATCTGACTACAGTACTTCAACAGAGTTGATGAAACATTAGCAACTCCTCCCTCTGGAAAACTTACTTGAGTTCTGGCAAAGGCGATGGATTTATGAAGAGGTTCCTGAACCTGTATTTTTTGAATCTTGAGAAGTCAGTGGTCACTGATTCTTTGTGAGGTGTTTCAATAATTATGCAAGGTGAGATGCCTCCTGTTATCGTGGGCGGCCAGCAACTCTGCAACATAAACAAGGTATCTTTTAAAGGCCGATTTTCCTACTAGAGCAGGAGAGCCGAGAAGCAGGTTACAGTAACGACGACGTATGTAACATAACGCTAAGCCTTTCTGGACCTCAGCATCGATTCAAGTACTGGAACCAAGACAGAGAGGGATTAAATGCCAACAAAGCCTTTCGTAGCCAAGGCAGAACACGCATAAGCAAACGTGTTAAGTTTGGGAAACTCAGCCTTGAGGAAGACAACCGTCTTCAGCTGATGAACCCACGAGTGAGCTACCCACTGCCTGAGCGGCTCAGAGTACGTAAAGCAAAGGTACTCCTTGCTGCTAAAAGGAGACATGAGGTGGCCGGTCCTATCTACTTATCTGCTCAGAGGTAAAAGAAAGGGAGGGTGGAGGGTTCTGCGCTCTGGTGGAAATTCAGCAACTTGTTATCTCCCAATTAAGCACTCCAGGGAGGAGCCACCCATCTTGGCTCCAGTGCTAGATACCCACCGAGCCAGCGGCAGCTGTCAACTATCTCTCAGCCTCCCAGTGCCAAATATGGGATGCAGGGGCTCAAGAGGAGAAGAGCCCAGTGCTATTCGTGCAGAAAGCTTCGAAGAGGGAACCCTAGATTAGTTAATTCTCTAGCTTGCTTCACTAACACTGACGTGGTTGGACACTACCAGCACGTAGCAAGGCGGGATCGTGGAGCCTACGCAACGCCGTAATGGCCGACAGCCTTCAAAATGGTGACACAGAACTGCAGTTATGCCCTGCGGAGTTCAGGGGGATCCCATTCCCCCATTAAAGAGAACCAGAAAACGGAGCAAGGCAGGGAATGGAGCGCGTGGCCAGCTATAACAGAAGGAAAGAAAGGGGAGCGGGATTTCCCCTTTCAGCAACGGTGCACAGAGTTTCACCCCGAGTGCAACCGACGTACGTACATAGTATTTTTCCCTAC
>NW_010237008.1:28185-29614 GCF_000690775.1 Eurypyga helias
AGGTAGCTTCACAATCAGAAGAGTTTTGCTTCGCCACAGCCGTTAGTCTCGTTTGCCTTACAAACAGAATAACAGCGAACAAGGTTGTTTGCAAGAGAAAGTTACATTATTTTACTAATCCGCTTAAAAATCAACAACTGTAAAGGCCCTCATTTGCTTTAAAAGGAGTAGCCTATGTTAGTTAAAACAGACTCCTAAATCCATTTAATCAAAAGAACTGTTAAATGGAAGTAAAGAGGGCCTGCGTGGTTACGAGTCGTCTTAACTAGAAGGCCACGAAACCACACCTTGTTAAAACAAGTGCAATGCTCTTGTTTAGACTTGCCTCCAGGCCTTACCTGCTCTGCATGTGGAATTATTCTGAAATAGCTGGGTTTATTCTCGTTTTTACACCTAACCTTACTCTGCAGTGGTTTCTGCACTGAAGGGCTCTTTATCAGCAACGAAGCCATGCATAAAGCAGCAGAAGCGTACAAGAAGATGCTAAGGCGCAAAGCTCCCGTAGTGTTTCATACCTGAAGGCAGAGACTTCCCCTATTCAATACTTTCTAGTGTGGAATGCACGACTTCACACCCACCGATATAAACCAGATGGACACCCTCGCCTAGTTTGAACCAGTAATCGGGATGGAATTACCTTAATCTCATACTGATGCTTTTTAGCAATTTTCCCATCTTCTCTTTTCTTAATCTCCTGCTGAGAAGAGAGAGACACATCAGTACACAAACAACCACCAGCAAACCCACCCCTAAAGCTTAAAGCAAACTGTTGCTACTCCTGCCCCACTTTCTAACTCGGTGGAGTAAGGGCTCTCCCATCCAAATGCACTGGAAAACTTCCAATATTAATAAACTTTTCAAGTTGCCCAAAGCAGTCACCTCTGCTGTTCTCCTTTTTCTGGTCTGGAGATGTTCTGGTGCCTGTAGTTCTTGCGGAGACTCTTCTTGACATGACAGCGGCTGCTGCTGCTTGGCTTGCAACCGGCTACTGCGAAGCAAAAGGACAGCAGGCGTTAGCAGAGCAGTTGTTAGATGAATTCCGATAAACTCGCTGTATTACGACGTTAACAGCCTACCTGCGTCTTGACATCTTCTTTGGGTCACGAGATCTCTGCCTGGACGGAAAGAATAAGGTAAGCTCAGTTAACGCATCCTCAAGAAGTCAGAGCCGGGTTCCGTACTCTGCATCCTACGAGGCTCACAAAGAGCAGCATGGTTTCCAGACGCGTCCCGCTGCTGCGGTGGGTTGCGCAGGGATGCCCACCTATGCCAGCGGTCAGCTTGGCACAGGCCGGCCGTCTAGCCCGGGCTGGGGGGCAGCTGCGAAGGGCCGTTTCCCATGCCAAAGGATGGGGGGGGGGCGTCCCGGGGCTGTGACCCCCCACCCTCTCTACACCCTGCACCCACCAGGCACCCGCAGGCGTTTTGC
>NW_010237009.1:0-1511 GCF_000690775.1 Eurypyga helias
CAAACCGTTCTGTGATTCATGAACACCAAAGTTACCTCAAAATTTACCCAGGTGGTGTAAACTTCACTGGCATTGCAAAATTTGCTCGTTTAAGGAAATTGGAACCATGTAATGAATGAGGATCTTTGCTGGTGGGACTTTCCAGTGAGGAGGAGGAGTCTGGTCTGCTCTCTGCCACTCTCTGCGTGTGTGCCCTGCGGCAGGCGAGGCCCCCGGAACACGGCACTCCTGCTCTCCAGCCTGGTCCTTCCCACGGCTTCATCTGTGCCAAATGAGCTAGGGCCTTGTCTTCCACAAGGACGTTTATCGAGCACATTCCTGATGTGGGATGTGAAGGGGCCCCTTTGTATTCCCAGTGGCAAAGCCCAAGGAACAGGGTGCTCCTGGTGGGAGGGCAGGGCGAGGGGAGGGGGCACTGAAACATGAGGGCCTGGCAGGTTACAGCACGCGGTGGTTTGCTGCCCTGCCCTTACCGCATGCTGCAGTGTGATGCCCCAATAGAAACATTGCAGGCTGTAGTCCCTCGTCTCCCGGGAGCCCCAGCCCTGCGGGACGCACCCTTGGAAAATGAATCCATGGGATTTTTGATCTGATATAAGTGAGCATATGAACCACAGTCAGGGAAGCCACCATCCCAGCCCTGCTGCCAGGGGGTTTCGGTCTCTACCCTAAAGGTGTGAACCCTCTGATGGGAATTTGCGTTCCATTTTCTCCAGTTTCTTTGGACGCAGACAGGCAGAAAACACTGTAGGATGCTCCGATTCGTATGCACCGTCCCGTACGTGCGCTGGTGCGTGTATTTACTGTCAGGAATATATTACACTCATCTGTACATCGTCACTGAAATAATACAAACTCTTCCTGTCCCCATTAGCCACATCGTAAGCGGGACCACAGAACTCCTGTTGCGTGGGCAGCTGTACAGAGGCTCCTCAGCGTGTCCATGGGACACAACCAGCGGCAGTGCAGAGACGTAAAATACCCCGTTTTGCACCTGATAGGTTTTCCTTTTCCCCCCTCCCACTCCCACCACTGCACACCTTTGCATCGGCCAAGATGACCCCTTTGTGTCGGCCGCCCCAGGAGGTGCCGTCCCAACGGGGCTTGACGGCGCTTTCCTGCAGAAAAGCAGAGCTCTCCCGCAGATTCCCCAGTTTCCCAACCTCCCGCTCACAGCCCACTCTCTCGCTGTCCCAAGGCTGGTACCCGCTCCCCGTGCCGGTCTCCGGAGCCCCCTCGGAGCAGCTCTAGGCTGGTTTTATTGCCGCTGCAGCCTTCTGTGTTGAATAAAGATTAACCAGATAAAACCTCCTTTTAAAAATACCGGGGCAATAAAACCCAGCGCTGCGCCCTGGGTTCCCCCTCCTGCCGAAGGCTGCCCTACCCTGCCAAAGGGGAAAGCCCCTGTGGTGGCCATGGCGTTCAGGGAGCCTCCGGCCTCCCAAAAGCCCTTCACCTTGCTTGCCTTTGAGGGGGACATCCACGAGCCAGGACTGGAGATGCGGCCCCCG
>NW_010237009.1:1543-21281 GCF_000690775.1 Eurypyga helias
GGCGAAAGTAGGGGCGACCGGCTTGGCCATGTGTGCAGGGTCTCTATCCCCCTTCACACCTATTCTGGCATGCACAGGCAAGGAGGGATGGGAGACAGGAAAAGCAGGAAGAAGGAATGACCTTTTTTGGGGAAAAAAAGACTGTGTTTCTGGACTTGTGCCAGAAGAAGCCGCGAGGGATGGTCACCGGGTCCCTCGTCAGCCAAAACTTCCTGCAGCTTCACCAGCCATTGGGCAGGTCCCAGAGGCCATGCCAAGGAAGAATCCAGAGAGAGGCAGGATTGGGAGGGAAAAATTAGATGGGAAAGGGATAGGCAATGGTACCAAATGCTGGTGGAGCTGGGATCGATCTCAGTTTTCCCATCGTAAAAGTCCAATTCCCATTTCACTGCTGGAACCATCTCTTAAATATGAATTTAAGCCAACGAAGTGATAAGGAAATTGCCAGAAATAGAGGAAAAGAATGAATAAATTAAAAAAAGATGGGCTCAGCCACCCCATCCCAGGCTAATAATATGCTCGAGCGTGTTCAGCATGGAAAAGTTTAGATTAGCATCACGGTAACAACTCTGGTTGTATCATCTCACCCATTTTTTAGAAGGGTAAAAAGGAGGACCCTAGAGAGACCACTGACAGGTCAGCCTGACTGACCGGTGGCTGCCTGTGTTGGTGGGTAAGGGTTGAGCCGAGGGTGTCATCTACCTGGGCTTCGGTGAGGCCTTTGATACTGTCCCACACGGTATCTTTGTCACATAATTGGAGAGAGATGGGTTTGATGGGTGGACTAGTCAATGAATAAGGAATTGGCTGGATGGCTGCATCCGAAGGGTTGCAGTCAAGGGATTAATGTCCAAATGGAGATCGGTAACAAGGGGTGTCCTCAGAGGTCTGTACTGGGACCAGCACTGTTTAATATCTGCATCGGTGACACAGTGGGATCATGTGCCCCCTCAGCAGGTGTGCAGACGATTCCAAGCCAAATGGCACAGTTGACACATGCAGGAGGGAAGGGATGCCAACCAGAGGGACCTCGACAGGCTGGAGAGGTGGGCCACTGCCATCCTCATGGAGTTCAACAAGGCCAAGTGCAAGGTCCTGCACCTGGGTTGGGGCAATCCCAAGCACAAGTACAGGCTGGGTGGGGAATGGATAGAGAGCAGCTCCGAGGAGAAGGGCTTGGGGGTACTGGTGGGTGAAAAGCTGAACATGAGCCGGCAGTGTGTGCTGGCAGCCCAGAAAGCCAACCGTATCCTGGGCTGTATCCAGAGAAGTGTGGCCAGCAGGTCAAGGGAGGGGATTCTCCCGCTCTGCTCTGCTCTGGTGAGACCCCACCTGGAGTGCTGCATCCAGCTGTGGAGCCCTCAATATCAGAAGGATATAGACTGGTTGGAGTGAGTCCAGAGGAGGCCATGAAGATGCTCAGAGGGCTGGAGCACCTCTGCTATGGGAACAGGCTGAGAGAGTTGGGCTTGTTCAGCCTGGAGAAGAGAAGGCTCCGGGGAGACCTTATAGCACCTTCCAGTACCTGAAGGGGGCTTATGAGAAAGATGGGGACACTCTGTTGAGCAGGACCTGTTGCAACAAGACGAGGGGTAATGGTTTAAATCTAAAAGAGTAGATTTACACTAGATATAGAGAAGAAATTCTTCACGGAGATGGTGGTGAGGCACTGGAAGAGGTTGCCCAGAGAAGCTGTGGATGCCCCATCCCTGGAAGTGTTCAAGGCCAGGCTGGATGAGGCTTTGAGCAACCTGGTCTAGTGGAAGGTGTCCCTGCCCATGGCAGGGGGGTTGGAACTAGATGGTCTTTAAGGTCCCTTCCAACCCAAACCATTCCGATCTCATTGTATCAGAACTGTACGGGCTGGCTGACACATGACAGTGCAGTGGGTGTTGCAGATATCTGTGTGTTTAGCAAGTGGGAAAGTGATTACAACTGTACTCGGCAAGGAGGGGCTTTGTGTGCACACACAGTGTCAGGTATCTATCCTACTTTCAGGTTGTCATTGCTGGACATGCTATAATCTAGGAACGCATTTCCACAGCAGTAGTTGGTGTGGCATGGTCTATTCTAACAAGATGCTCATTTTACTCAGTATCACAGCATCATGCAAAAGCTGCTACAAAAATACGTTTCTCTAAAAAGGAGGAAAAAAATTCACCTTTTTTTTTAAATGCTGTGGAACAGGCCACAGGTGCGTTGAGGGTGGTTGACGCAGTTGAGCTGCAGCCTGTGAATCCTGAGCACTTCCCAGGAACGCTGAAGCACAGCTCCCATCCCATCAGTACGGCAGGGCTGTGCGATCCCAGCTCTGCTCGCGCAGGGCATCACCCACCGCACAGGGGGTAGGAGAGCTGCCCTCACCGCAGCGCTTCTGCGCCCCGGGGATCTGCTGCACGTCTCCCGCTTACTCCGACCCCGGTGCTCAGAGCGGGAATGCACACAGGCTCTTTGCCCCAAGCTGGATAGAAAAGCATCCCACAGTTCGTTCTTTTTTTTTTAAATTACACTCAGGGGTATTTTTTTTCTTGCTAACGGTGCCCCCGAGGGCTCGGCACCCTGTCCCACCCAAGCCTGGGTGATTTGTTTTGCTTCCAGGCAGGGAAGTTAAAGGTAGTTTAGCCACTCTTTTCCATGAATCTTAAAAGTGCTCTGTAACTTCAGGTGAGCTCCTACAATGTGAAATGTATGTGGGGAGAAAGAAATTCTGACCTCACGTGCGCCCATGTAGTCCGCTGTGCTCTACTTGGTGCTTCAGGTGGGGGGAGGCTAGAGCCCTAGCAGGTCCCCGGTACCTCATCCTAAAACTGGAAACCAGCACAGGTCAAGGATGAACAACTTCTTTTCTCCTTCTTGCTCACAGGACTTAAAATAAATCAAAATGGACAGGAGCCTATTTGATTGGATCCAAACCCGGACAAGGCAAAACAAGATCTAACGAGGATTTAAAGACACTAAAATTGACACACCCTAACGAGTAACCTCTATCAAATCTGCTAAAACCCTCAGGTTTCTCCTCTCTAGCCTATCTCCACTTACAATATCGATGCTAAGAGCTAGAAAGCAGCGAATGGTATGCGTATCCCATCTGGTGTTCAATGCAAAGGTGATGGTGTCGAAGGCAGTACTGTCTGGGAATTTCAAAGTCGCTGGTGTTCACGTTACATAGAGTACCACTTGGTGCTCATTTGGAAGGCGCTTCTACTTCTCTGTAACTTTCTTCTAGGTTGGGTATAAATATTCCTGGGAGGCTAAACAGAAATGCATTTTGTCTAGATACAAGTCTTAGGCACGAGTTAGAAAACTGCTGACTGTAATGAAAATATATCAGCGCTTAGTCGTATCCAATAATATAAAAAATGCAATTCAGAACATCTTCAACTACATACATATGTGTGTGCATCTATATAGGTATAAAGGTATAATACTACATGTATATAAACACAGACACATATACAGAAATATACACAACTTGAACTGTATTTGTAAATAACCTGAAATACTGCAGCAAAAGTTCATTCTGATGAACCATGAATATAGTACTTTCCAAATTTTGGCTCTAACCATAGTTAAAATGTTAACACATCAAACTGAACGATTTTGCTACCCTAACTTCCTGCTGTCCTAGCTTTTTGCTATCTTTTTTGCTACCCTAATCAACACGTCAGAGTTCCTATGGGGGGACTATAAGCGCACCCTGCCTAGTGTAAAGCTGTGCAGCTATCGAGCATGCTTGCAGCCACGAGCCCTGGCCGCCTGCTGATGGTCATACTTCCTTGGATGGCGTCATGGTCCCCTCAACACTGCTTGGAATGAGAGAGTTGGGAACACAGGGGTGGTATCAGAAGCTGGAAAAGACCTTGAACTGTTTTAAGCACTCGCCAGCACCAGCTAAAAACCACCTTATCAGTACTATACATAGCCTCTCCCCAGCTACCGTGATGAAAATTCACTCTGTCCTGACAGACCAGCACAGATGGTAACATTTAGCAGGCTGAAAATGCATTAAAGGCAGGGGACCTTCAGCGTGCGGGCCCCGAATCATCGCCGCAAGGTTCTGACTATTGCTGGAGAGGAGTTCCCTGATGAGCAGCGATAAAAAGACGTGGACGATGTGGGTGGGAGTTTCACAGGGCTCACGGCATCTCCCTCCTGTAGCTTCCAGAGGAGCTCTTCGTTGGTCCTGCTCAGCTTCTTCTTCTCCTTCACTTCTTTCTCAACGTACTCTTGAAGATTAGCGTTCTCCTCTGACAATTGCCTGGAGAGGGAAGCGGGACAACATGTAAGACACACCAGCGTGGGAACAGTGACATTAATGCAGGACTCTGAGAACCTCTCTTCATCCCATCCCATCCCATCCCATCCCATCCCATCCCATCCCATCCCATCCCATCCCATCCCATCCCATAGCTGCCCAAGCTGGGGTACAGCTGTCCCCAGGTCTCTTCACTGCTGGGTGAGAAAGGCATCTCCAGAAGTCACAGTTGCCCCCCGATGTCTGACTCTGCCCCCCAAATGTCCTCTGTCTTTGCTCTACACCTCTCTGAGGCAGCTCAGCTGCCAAAGCTTCCATGGGATAAGCCCCAGCCTTCCTCCGTGGCCTGGAGCAACTGTCAGCATCATGCACGGCATGCACAGGTGCCAAGGGCTTTGTGCCTTGGTGACATACTCCAGACACGTTAGAAACGGCCGTTTTACCATACAGACGGTGGAGTGAAAACTGGAAATTCCTAAAATAAAAATCTAGCATATTTGTTTCTTTATTTGCATGTTTGAAAGTAGCAAAAACTCAAGGCTGCAGTGCACTGCAAGAACAGGATTCTCCCCTCGTGGGCAGAGGAGGAGGAGAAAGTAACCAAAAATTTAGGCTGAGATAAAGCGCAGGTGCACGCCCACCTTCCCCAGAGCTGCAGAGACCCCCACTGATCTCTGTGGTGGGCAATCAGGAACACAGAGCCCACCAGCTTCTGGGTTTTAGGCCTTCTTCTGTCTGACTGACAATGCAAATCCAAAGTCCCGCCTCCGAGGATAGCTGTAACTCTCACCCTTGGTTCTCAGCCCTGCCACCAACGCTGTGCCATGAGCGAGAGCCTTTGTGGAGTGGCAGAGCAAGAGCGAAGAGGTGAGAGGGAGCAGTTGCACCCCTGACTGCCAAACAGCCGCTGCCATGTGCGCAGGGAAAGGAGGCTGTGCTCTCCGTGCTCCCCGCTTTAGCTGATGTCCTGATGTGGGATGCAGCTCAGCTTGAGGCCTTCCCAGTCCTCTGTAAAGGGTCATGAGCTCCTTCTCTAGCTCCTTCCTCCTAACAAACCCTCTATTCCTGACTGCAACACCAAGGACGCTTCACCAGCCAGGACCAGGGGGGTGTTTTCCTCAGAATGCCCTATAACCTGCTGGCTTTTGGGAGGTGGGGCATGGATATTTCCTACAGGCACCACAGCCACAGCGAGTCTGCTCTCATCTAACCAGGGATCTGGTTTTAAAAGAAATGGGGCAGTGCAGGTAGACTCTGGGACCTGATCAGGATGCGTTTGGGGCATGTGCCAGCAACCCCACAGTCCGGGAGCATGCAGGCAGGAACACCTGGCTTCTGCAGCCCCATTGTGCCTGGGCAGGAGTCAGGTCCTGATGTGATCAGCCTGGGGCAGCTCTGGGCATGTACCTAACCTGATTTACAAGCAACTTAGGGTTTTATAGAACTAAGCAGGGAGGCACCTAACCTAGGTATTTCCAGGCTTCAGCAGCAACTGGGTGTGGATTTTGGATGCACACACGAAATTCCGCACAACTCCTTTTCTGGGTATAGCCTGAAGCCCATAGCAGATGTCATGGACTGCTGGGCCACTCTGAGTCATCAAAAGTTTCTGAGAGGGTGGGGCTGGCATTTCCAATTTTGCTGAAAAAGCATTTTTAAAGTATTTCTGCTTTTATAGCCTAGAAATGGAGCTCACGTGATCAAGAAGATGTCTGTTCTCCCACTCCCTGAAAGTTTTGAACCATGAAGCAGTGGCTAGCAGAGTCAGAGGATTAGAAGACACGAGTTTGCAGAAGTTTTCAGAAAGCTGCTTGCCTGGTGGAGGAGGAAAATCCTACTCATGGTCGCATTAGAGAACCAGCTGTGGCATGAGCTCATGGTCTTACAGGCACGAGAAAGTCCACATGGGAGCTCACCCTGAAGAAATAACGCTATAGGAAACCTCTTGCTACACATGGAATTGCTTTTTCTTTTGCAACGTGTAACGTAACAGGCCATAAAAGTTATACACAAAGCCCCACTGCATCCTCTTCCAGCCACAATTAGCAAACAGTATAAAGCACGTGCCCTCCCCCACGGCTTTTGTGAGGGTCTTAGTGTGTGAGTGATGGGTAAAGCTCACCGGGGTACTGGGAACAGGCTAGCACAGAGCACGGCTGAGCACGGTGAGGGGCTCAGCTCCCTGCCCTGCTAAAGGCACTGCTGGGACAGGAAGCAAGCGCAGCCCGTCAGCACACTATCAGCCTCCTTTACCGTGGGGGCTTACTGCTGCTTGCTAGAGGTATGGTAGGATGGGTGGTATCAGCTCATACAACAGGCTTTGAGGCACTAATTCACCCTAAATTTTTAGGGAATCCTTTATCCCCAACACTGCAAACCTATGGTCAGACGTGTTCCTCTGCCAGCCCCCCTGGCAATTTGAGCTGCTGTAACAACTCAAAGCCATAAAACCAGAGAGGTCTGCAGGGGCACAGCGACAGGGATGCAGGCAAGGGTGTCTGAGTTGTGCCCTTGACTCACGCTAAAACCTCTCCCAGAAGGCCCAGAGGTCAGCATGGTTATGCCAACAGAGACCAGACACCCTCCTGGTCATCTTCATCTCTAGAGTGCTGGAAAATATCATTCCTCAAACTTGCCCAGTCCAAAGGACCAAAAAATGGTGGTTGATTTGGAAGGAGAATCTGAGATGTTGAGAAATCAGATTATTTATTCAAGTGCTTGGGGAAGTCCCAGCCGAGGCCCTGTGGACCTCCTGTGTCCAAAACCTGGTGTCCCTCCCGCCTCTCGCTGCTGCTGGGCTGCATTAGCTCTAATTCGTGCTGTTCCCCAGCCAGGGCAGCTCCCTGAGCTCGTTCACACTGCGCTTCCCAGGCAGTGCCAGTACAACAGAAAAGAGCAGTCAAGCTGGCTACTGCTGCCAGGAAAACACGTGTTTTAATAACTCTGACTTTAAAGCCCTGGCTGACACTGTCCCCACAGCTGTCCCAAAACTGCTACTGTTGAAAATGACTGTCCTCTACATTGACTTTCCAGGCTGACCTCAAACTCAGAATTTCTCCCAAAAAGATGCTCTTTGAAACGAGTACCTGCACAGTCAGAGGCAAGAAGCAAAACGCTGCAGCCAGGAACGAGAGGGAGCAGAGGATGCCACTTGCCCAACCAGAGGCTATCAGAGGCCAAGCACCCATCCAGGCACCCTGGCTGGCACAGATGTGGAGAGAGGCTGCCACTGCCAGACCACAATGCATCCAGCCCAAAACCAGGTGTCTCATACGGGTCTGGTGAGCCAGACCTTAAGAATTCCTGGTTTTCCTCCCTGAGCACAGAAAGGCTGAGATACCCACCTCAGACAGTGACATGTGTGTTACGGGTATTTACACTTAGGTGAGATGAGACATAATCTTCACCCCAACCTGAAATGTGAGTAGAAGCAATATTGCCTTTAAAAAATATCTACATGCAGGAGACTTTTTTTTTTTAAAGGCTGAATCATTAATGAAGGAGACACTAGAAAGACAAAACC
Source organism: Eurypyga helias (assembly GCF_000690775.1). Lineage (NCBI taxonomy): Eukaryota > Metazoa > Chordata > Aves > Eurypygiformes > Eurypygidae > Eurypyga > Eurypyga helias. The sequence continues at coordinate 9,322 of NW_010237009.1, forward strand.
TAAAATTAAATCAGAGATGAGATGCTGAAGCTTTAAAAAGTCAACTGGAAGTTAAATTGCATTTCAGGCTGTTAGCATAATTTCTGGCAATGATGACAGCTGGTGTGTTGGGACAAGTTCAGCTCCAGCATCTCCGGGTACCCCCTCTGCTGGGTTCCAGCTGTGGTCTCTTGCCTTACAGCAGACTACAAACTGCGTGAGACAGAGACTGCCCTACCCTTCTCCGTTACTATACCACCTAACACAAGGAGCCTTGTCATCTTTGTCAGGTTGTGACAAAGGTGCAAACAGACACTGCAGATGAAAAAACCCCACTGGATAACCCTGCCTGGGTGCCAGTGGCATCGTTAGGATGCTTCTCCTGAAACTGGCCCATTTCCCACCTTTGTTACCCGCTGACAAAAGGGGTCTCGGGACAACTTCGCTCTCAGCAGCATGTCAAGATCATGGAAGTGCACATTAAAGTAAACAAGCCTGATATAAAAAGGATTTTTTTACAAAACAAGCAGATCAGGACACCAATACACTTTCAGGAGTAAATACGTTTTTTCACTTCTGAAGTAAGTGTCAGCCTTGGGCAGCTAAATCTTCAGTCTCCTTTCAGCTCAGACAGACTGCAAATATCAGCACAAACCTTGTTATGACAGTATTTTGCTCAATCCTGGCTACGAGTTCTTCGTTCTGCTGTTGCAGCATGTTGATTTTTTCTTCCAGTTTTAAATTTTTTTCAGCCTGTAATGAAAGAAGGTTTGTTAGGTCTGAAGAAATCCCAACACTTGATCCAATAGGATCTGTTCTTTATTTGCCCTTAGAGCAAATTAAATCATAAACTAAATCATAGAAGGGTTTGGGTTGGAAGGGCCCTTAAAGATCATCTAGTTCCACCCCCCCTGCCATGGGCAGGGACCCCTTCCACTAGACCAGGTTGCTCAAAGCCTCATCCAGCCTGGCCTTGAACACTTCCAGGGATGGGGCATCCACAGCTTCTCTGGGCAACCTGTGCCAGTGCCTCACCACCCTCTCCGGGAAGAACTTCTTCCTGATATCTAATCTAAACCTCCCCACTTTCAATTTAAACCCATTACCCCTTGTCCTGTCACTACGGACTCTTGTAAAAAGTACCCCCCAGCTTCCTTGTAGCCCCTTCAGGTACTGGAAGGTGCTCTAAGGTCTCCCTGGAGCCTTCTCTTCTCCAGGCTGAACAAGCCCAACTTTGTTATCCATTCCATAAACTTTTATCCATAAACTTTGTTATCATTATCCAGCCCAACTAACCTCATCAGACATAAATGTCTGGCATCCAACTTCTAGGATTATGACTCCCCAGTTATGGGGAGGAAAGAGTTCCCCACCAGGAGATTATGCCCAGCAGCAGCCCTGAACTGCTGCTGCATGCACAGGAGCTGGGCTGCCCTTTGGAGACACTTCACTGCTGACAGTGTCAAATGTCAGGCTTAACTTTCAAGCTACAGTTAAGGGAAATGAATCCTATCCCAAGCATAGGTAGCTTTTACTCGGGACAGTCCAAGGCCAGAGTTTGAGGATGTCAACAGCAGTGTATCAAAACATCAGCAAGATGTTTATAGGCATGTACCATGGCCTCAGATGCCCTGTTTTCCCCAAGTTTTGAATTTGACATAGTTTATCACCTTAGTTCTTGGTTTTCCAGCAGTTTGAATTTTGCTGAATTCAACACTTTCAGAAGAAAACAATATATCGCAGGGTAACCTTATCTCTGTGCGAGCTCGATTATTGAATTTCCCAGCCTCTTATAAAGAACCAATACACTGTGCACTGGAGTTAGCAAGAGCTCACACTTCATGGTGGAGGCATCAGTTTTATGCAGTGGTTTCCAGTCTATGCAGGTAACAAAAGAATACTCCTGATTCTCAGATATTCTGACCAATCCCAGTATATTTTCTTAGAGCAGAACAAGGATTCTGGCCCCGTTTTGAAATGCTATGAGAGAGGAATCACCATCCCGGGCACCTTCTCTGCTTCCTCAATAGTTTTAATAAGCAGTGGCTATGCCAGCATGAAGCACGGGAGGATACATGTGCATCTCCCTCCCTCTCCACTGCAACCCTCACCCTACAGCACTCCTGCCACCTTCGTTTCCAGCTTCCCTTTAGCAGACAAGGAGCCAAGACGGACCCTGTTTCTGAAATGTCCTCCTGCCCCCTTACAAGGCACCCCATCTTTCAGACCATTTGGAGGTGCTCTGTCGATGTTCTGGCATTTATAAAGGTAGAACTTTAAACAGAAGGCAGTTGTGCCTTCGGACAAGAGTAGACCCAGTGTTTTACTGTGATGAAGGACTGTGTGCTCCTACGAGGTTAATTAGCAAAAGCAGCTAAATGACCAGGAACCACACCGGCTGTTGTTTGGGATGGTTTTTTCATTAGAACACTACAGTGCACGTTTTCAGATGCTGGCTTAGCTCCAGGAGCAGCCCGTTGGGAGGAGCACAGTTAACAAGCCTCAGTTGCAGAGAGGCACTTTTGTCTACATCCAACTTACTCAAGCATCTGTTCAGCAAAATAATCATCTGAGTTCTCAAATTTCCCCGTAAATGGCAACAAATCTTGCTGAATGCTGTGCTGAACCAGCTGTTCCGGCTCCCCAGCTGAGGTAGCGCCTCATCCTGTCACCACACTATGCATTTACCGTCACGATAGGTTATGCCTTACAAAATGAACCTCCTTTCCAATAAAAAATGTAATTGATGGTGAACTGGGGAGTTCTGCGCTAGGGACCCCCACAGCAAACGATGAGAAAACAGCGTAGGCTGCAGAACAGCATGACTTTAGGGTTATATACACAATATATAACCATTTATGAACTTCTTTGACACTGTCTTGCCCCCACCTCATGTGTCTTCTCACCCCTTTTAAGTTCATCTGCTGTGACCAAACTTTTACTTTAGTCCCTCTCTGACACCTCTCCTGGAGAAAACTCACCTGTTTTTCTAGCTCCATAATCATCTTCTCCTGTTGGTGAATCTGATGGTTCTTCATTTCCAGAACATGTTTTAAGCTCTTCAGATCTTTTTCTAAGTGCAGATATGGAGCTTGTACAATCTAAGGAAAACACCAGTCAGCTATAAATGGATATTCAGCCATAAGGTAAAGTTTCCTCAGTGCACCCAGTGGTTTAGGAGTCTCGGGGATGTGAAAACCACCTGGACCTGGGCCTCCACAGCCCATCTGAACCCTGATATTCTCTCCCAGACCATCCCTTTGGCTGGACAGCCAACGTTACCTTTCTTTTGACCAACCTCACGGCTAGAAGGATGGGATGCCAGGTTGTTCAGCAACCTCATTCCTACTCATAGGCTGGGAACTGCATGAGGTGTTTTATGATTGTGCAGGGATTTTGGCTTGGGAAAAGTGCAAACATGAAACTGAGGAAAGTGGACAAGGGGGCTGGAGGGGAAAACGACAGTGCTCTGCCTTCCCAACACCACTGCATCACAGTGCCTGTTAAGAAAGATCAGATCTGGTCGCAAAAAGGTCCTCCTCTGCTTGAGAACTTCAGGTGTAGGGGATACCAGGGTTCAACTCCAGGTGAGCTCTGAATTGTACTGATGAAATACTGTTGCTGACTCAAGCTGTTCTGGATTTTTCCCAGTGTAACTCACACCAGTAAACTTCCTGGTGGTACTTGGCATTAATATCGCTGTGACACAGCAGAATTTGCCCTTTCATGTAAATTAAATACTGCGGTGCAGATGGAAAGGGACTAATGCTACCTGTTTCCCACGGCCAAGCCTGCTTCAAACATTAGCGCTCCTTCCTGAAGGAATTCTCTCACCTAAAAACTCCCTGAGCCCCTTGTTCACCTCACTATTCTCATTCTGTCCCCTCTGTCATGTTGATACAGCTGCCCATGGGGTAGTGCTGTGAACACACTGAAATGCCCCAAGTTGAAAGGAAACTCTTTTTGGAGGTTCATTTCAGGGTTATTTCATTGCAGATAAATAATTGCAGTGTGTGTGTATCTTGACGACTGTACAGTTATAGTTACCATCTACCTTCAGGGCTTTTTTTTACCTCGGTGTTTTTCTTCAGAGCCTCTTCAAATCGGTCTGCTTTGGCCTTAAGAGATTGGTTTTGGAAGGTGAGGGTGTCTATCTGGTCCTGGAGGGGAGACACACCAGTGAACACACCAACCACGTTATCACTCCTTGTGCATTCATACAGGTCAGTCTGCGCTGTGAAACCGCTGGGGGAGCTGAACAAGGCTCAGAAACCCCTGCGAGGTGGTATTATTTACATAAGACCACTTGAACAGGGAGGTTTTTGATAACCCAGGACCTCAGGGGATCCCAAAATCCCTGCAATGCCTGCAGCTGGCTGACACTGGCTGGCACTAGTTCATGAAATGTCTTTGATGTTAAATCATCCCGTCACCTTGGGCTGGATGAGAATGAGCACGTCCTCCCTTAAGGGAGCTGGGATTTGTATCACAGGCATGAAAGAGATCATCTGTGGGGGCCTGAGTGAGGTGGTAGATACCCCATCCCTGCTTCCTTCACCTTTCTAGGCTTCTAACGTGGTAACAAACAACAATGCGTTAGTGGTGTGGACTGGAATGATCACCTTTTCATCTCAGGGCTATACGCAGGAACAACATGTTATTTTAAGCAATCATATTTCTGTTATCACCACATGCATTCCTGTTACCTCTCTACATACAACATCTGTAAAAGCCACAGTTGCTGTGAAACTGGTATCCTTATCTTTCGTATGTGGAATTTCTTGGGTGTAGCATTACATCAGTGCTTCCTGCAAAATTGCTGACGTGCCTCACACTGTCACAGCCGCCTGAGGAAGGCAGTGACGGTTGCTGCGTGCAACAGTATGTGCTAGTCAGGAGTTTTTAAAACTGTCATTCATCTCTGCCTACGAAATCATCTCCTGCATTATTCTCTTTAGCATCTTGGCTTGTTCACACAAGATTTCCAAACCTAGCGTGACTCACAGGGGCACGCTTCTGCCCTCCCCTCCATGGGATTTCTTCATCTAGACAGTGAGAACAGCATGAAGTTGTTAAAAGGATTGAAAAAGCCAACACGACCTTGGGCTTGGTGTTAAACAGTGGAATGGGAGAGATGTGATGTGCAGGGCTGACCCTGCCCGGATAGCGCAGCTGCACAGCAGGACCAGCCCTGGGACATCCCTCATCAAGGACTGCGTTGCCCTGCGGTGGGAGCGGAGACTGCGGACTGGCTCCTGCACATTTACTGAGTTTTAAAGCACAGGCCCACGGCCAGTCAGGGAGAGGCCAGCATTTCCGAGCCCTGGGCCTGTCTGCTGCAGCGTACCATGTAGACAAGGTGATGCTGACAGCCCCAGCAGGTGCTGGAGCTCTCCCCATCATGCAGGGAAGAGCTCAGCTTCAATCCTTGTGCTGGACCAGCAGTCAGCAGGGTCAAAAGGACATTCCTTTGCTTTATCCAGCTGCCTTTTTCTCCTTTTAGGTTTGCCCTCTCTTTCAGATAGTATTTTGCTGAACCAGCCAAAGGAGAGGAAAAAACTCCTGAGGGAGCACCTTTGCCGCTAGATCCCAGTTTGGACAGGCAGAGGACAAGAGGTGCTACAGCTGGTAAGCAGCGGTGGCCCGGTGTGCTGGGAGCTGGCAACGGGGCTGGGGTTGCCCCGCCAGCTCCTCCGCGACATCGTTACAGGGGTGGAAGAGAACGAAACTGCTCACCTGGAGTAAGAGCCGCAGTTTTTCAAAATTCTCTTCTAACTGTGCCTTTTCCAGCTTGTGAGCAGTATTCAGTTCTGGGGAAGACACACAGACATGACATTGCTAAGTGAAGTCCCGCAAACCAGGGTCTGAGAGCACAGACACTGTGATCCAAGTGAAATTCCAGATGCAGTTTGAGGGCACAGAGGTTAAGTAGGAAACTGGTATTCATATACTCTGTGACCTTAGGTGAATTATTTTGAGTATCAAGATTTCTTATCTTTTACTGGTCGCGGTTACTTCTATTTCTACGTGACCAGACTCAGATTTTTCAGGACTGCTCAGAATTCCTGGGTCCCAGGGGCTCTGATCTGAAAAGGGTCAGTCTGACAGTGGGCCATTTACTAGTTCAGAGTGAGTATTCCCAAATCAAAGATTTTTAGATTAGATATATTTAAAAGCTTAGGGTGCAATTTTTTGGAGGAGTTGGAGAAGGGGGTCAGCAACTCAGATGCCAAAACGCAGATGACAGTACTTCTCCGGGAGCTGTGGCAGATGACCTGTGAAGTTTATTCTATTAGTGAGACTGACAGCACCTGAAGACAAAGAATTTCCTCTATTTAAATTACATGATTAAAGATTTCACCACTAGAACAACTCACCCTGGACTTAATAACAACTGAAAGTTTAATAATCAGAGTGGAGTAAGTTCGATCTCTAAACCAATGGCATCAAACTGTCACTCAGTACAGTAGTAGCCCCGACTTCTTTAGGATGCAGACACCCTACTCTTTGTGCCTTTACCCCAAACCCCATGGGGTCCTGCCTTTTACCCACTGCTCGCTAGCCATAAAACCAGCAGCAGTAATACTAATGCTCTAGTGTGCACTGGACAGCAGCTGCTGCAATGCCTTTTCCATGCACAAGAGGGCGTTTCAGACAAGCACCAGGAGCAGTGAGCACAAACTTTGGGCACTGAAGCCTTGATAAACCACAGCCAGGTTTCATCATCAGAAAATACTTACCCAAATGGACTGATAGGAATATCCTCAAGCAAGGAACAGCTTTATATATTTTTTTTTTCAAAATTTTGTATATTAATTTTAAAATGGTATGCTAGATACCATCTTTGCCCACAGGAGATGGGAACAGGCAGTTTGCAGCCCATGTGATGGTCTGGACTGTGTCTCTAATTGACCCAGTTAGAGCTAAGCAGCACTGTTCCATTTGGGAAAAGCTGTGGGAAAACCTAGTAGAGCTATTTAAAAAAGAGACTTCAAGCTTATGTGTTAAAACAAAACAAAAAAAAAAAAAAAAGAGAGAGAGAGAGTGTACAGATAAATGTCAGCTAAAGCATGTCCAAAGGTATGTGTTTAGGCACTGAACGGGTAGGGAGGAAACAGCCCTGCCTGCACCATCAAATCCCGTGAGAAAACTAACAGAAAACAGGGAGGTGCAGATTTGCAGCAGTGTGTGGCTCTGGTCTGCTTAGCATGGCCAGAGCTTTGCTACTGAAAATGATGCATCCTGGTTTTAGAAGGAGTGTATGCATTGAGGCACCTGAATTCAGAGATGTTCAGTGAGCTCTCGCCTCCTGAGCACCTGAGGATTAGGCCCTTGAGACAGGTCTGTGTGTGAAGTGAGGTGGAATTTGGACTCTGTGTTCAGTGATCTGTGGAGAAAGCCTTGTCTTTGGCCCAAAGACCTCTCAGATAGTCTCAGGTCCAAGTTAGATGCTGTACACCCTGCACAGAGCTCTTGCTCATCCCTAGCATGAACCTCCTGGTCTGCCCCACGTGAAAGCACTAGACCACCACAAATTTTCCGTATTATCTGCTCTGGAGGAAGAAAATCCAGGCTTACACAGTCTCCCTATAGCACTAATTCCTGCTCTGGCATAGGCCTGTAGCCATTGGGTTGTCTTAGGCTTACCTTGGATCTTGGAGTCATTCTCATCCTGCAGTACTGTAATGGCAACCAGGTGGTTATTTTCCAACTGTAACATTGCAGATTCATGTACAGCCGTGATATCTTCCACCTGCCCCAATGACAGCAAATGGAGAAATGGGCTCACCATTAGCCATGCTGTGGCACACCGACAAGCTACTGCTAGAGAGCTCCAGTGAGCTGGAAGTAGTAAAGGGATCTACTGAGCGTGACACTTCCAGTACCTGAGCCAGTTTTCCCTGTTGCGAAACCGGCATGTTGATGCCTTGAGTGGTGGTGTGTTGTCAGTGCTGTAGGAGTTTTGTTCTTTTAACTTAAGGATGATAAAAGAGGTGCATAAGAAAGCAAAAGGCCTTAAGCAAAGAAGCCATTTATTAAGTGTTCTCACATCTCAGCATTCCATTCGTCTAAATGATATTAATGACCCGACTCCCTCTGATTGTCACATAATAAACATGCATGGTTTTGAGCCATCCTGGTTTTACTTTCCATAGCTCTTTGCTGCAATGACTTTCATTGTAAGACCTTGAATTAACTTCCATGGAAAGCGTCTATGAATTATTTATAGTTGCAAAATATTTATTTCTAGAAAAATACTGAATTTATTATCAGTGGGTATGGAAAATGAATTGCAATCTATCACACTTTTACTTAAAAAAGTGTACGAATACAAATAAAGATACGAATCATTAATACCAAAATCCCTGTGTTCTCTTGAATAATGTATTTTGAGTCCACATCCAATAAAGTGATAAACAACGTGACAGCAACTTTTTCAGTACAGACACATGAGTTTTCAGGTTGGTATGGGAGTAACCAGGGTGACAGTGAAGCCACAAAACTTTTTCCTGATGTCATATTGAGGCCAGAGAGAGGTCCTGCTGCTGCAGACTGCCCAACAAACTGCAACGCACACCACACTGCACACAGCCGTCACGGGAGCAGGGGATGCAGCTGGAAGAGGGCTGTCGGCAGCCCGGGTTCCTGTGCACCCCATGGGTTTGGGAGTCCTTCCACACACTGTCACTAGACATGGCTGAAGGCAAAGTAAGATCCCTAATGATGGTGTTCTGACATGCAGCATTAAAGAAACTACAGTAAGAACTGGGAGACCTTATAGCACCTTCCAGTACCGGAAGGGGCCACAAGGAAGCTGGGAGGGACTTTTTACAAGGGCCTGTAGTGACAGGACAAGGGGTAACAGGTTTAAATTGAAAGTGGGGAGGTTTAGATTAGATATCAGGAAAAAAAATCTTCCTGGAGATGGTGGTGAGGCACTGGAAGAGGTTGCCCAGAGAAGCTGTGGATGCCCCATCCCTGGAAGTGCTCAAGGCCAGGCTGGATGAGGCTTTGAGCAACCTGGTCTAGTGGAAGGTGTCCCTGCCCATGGCAGGGGGGTTGGAACTAGATGGTCTTTAAAGTCCCTTCCAACCCAAACCATTCCATGATTCTGTGATTCTATGATCAAGGTTAAGTCAATGCTCCGGAGCAGTTTCTGAATGCAATGCATTGATTTGCTTTTCTGGGTTTCGTAATGACAGTGATCTTATTCTCTACATTTAACACATTATCTGTGATACCTGACAATGCAAAGGATCAAACTATTTTACTTTTACAATGAAACAGCTGTTCATTGCAAAATGACTTGGCTTTAAACAGCCTTTTTCTCATTGTTATGTTAAATAATGGTAGAAAGATACTGCAGCTGAGCACATCTTGACTGGAATAAATGCTATTTCACTGCATTTAACTGTCAAACATACATGTTAGATGACTCAACAGAAGCAACATTTCCAACCATATTGGAGAAGGCATGCTCTTAGGATGAAATATTTAACACAGAATTTAAAATTATCCAAACTCCCTTTCATAGTAATGTGGGAGACAACTCAGGGGCGAAGAACTGTGCAACACAATGGGGACTCAGCTTGCTGATATACTGCATGAAAGAGGAGGGAAAGGGAGGCCTAGATGACTGAATGGGCTACTAATAGGGTAGGGACTACCACTCGACTTTTCCCAGGGCACGATCTCCTTGTATACGATGTCCGCCCGCTGAAACCTCATGAGCATTGCCATGTTCTTTATGTCACCCTTGCTTAAGTCTTTATTCATCTTCTAATTGCTTTCTCAGCTGAACAGCACCCCATAGGAATGATTATGCTCAGCTCCAATACTTTCAAGAGGTGAAGGGGTCTCCTTTTGCCGCTACCATCCTTGGCAGGTTATTTATCTATAAAGCCAATTAAATATGTTCCAAATGGTCTCCAGGGATTTTTCTGTCTTCTATATGTTTCACATCCATATCCCAAATGACTCTCTTTAATCTTTCAGCGTGACCTCCTGTCTGCAGTTTTTCACAGCAGATAGTCTACTTGGCACTGGGAAGCAGATCTCCAACTTCGACACTAACTTATTCTATAGGCTTGACCAACTCCCTTAACCCATGTCATGGTTATTTCTGGCTATAAAAGGAACCTTAGGTGGGATTTTTAAGGCTTAGTAAAGTAAAATCAAGAGGAGGCTCTAGAGGGGGAAGTTCAATAACCTGGTGGACAAAACAGCTTGAGCTGAGCAGCTCGAGTGAGAAACACTGGCAAGGCAGGGTTCCAAGCTTTGCTGTGCAGTTTTGCCCTTCGCTGCAAGGAGATATGAGAAATGCTGGGATGCAATGACACACATGACTGGTTCATGAGGAGTTTGGCTCTCATGCCGTACTACGCTGAAGAGCTGCCTCACCTCCTCAGAGACAGCCAAAGCCTGACAGCTGTGTATCCAAGGGAAAAACAGCTATCTGATACTAAACTAAACGGTGCCTACAGCAACACCGTGTGGAGGACTAAGTTGTGACTGGAAACCAAGAAAGTGGGATGACTGACTTCCAGATGAGATGTGTTGATACAGAAATACATGCAGAACCATGGTTAAAGGATTTTGTTATTGCTTTCATGAATGCAAGCTCAAATTATGCCACACAGATGGACAGCTCAAGGACAAGTCTCTTCTCGTGTCTGGGGTAAGAGCTCTTTAGCTTATGGGTTAGGTGTCTCTGCTCTAATGCTGGCTGGAACGAGCACCAGCTCAGCAGCATCAGAGCTGAACGACTCCGGTCCCTTGAGCAGGCTTGCCAGGTGCTTGCCAGCCTTGCCAGGCTCAGGCTTGCCCTTGAGCCAGGTGCTTCTCCTCTTCCTCCAAGCAGGGGAAGAACCAGAGGATTACAAACCCTTTGGGTCAGCAGCAGTTAGGGATCCTTATCCCTCATGTACCTTGGTTCCTAAACTAACAAAGTTCTCCTTTTCCTTGTCGAAGAAACATTGCTGATGAGTAGCTTTCCAACCTGGCCTGTCAGCCTCCTCCAATCCAGGAGCGCTTGACAAAGGATGGGTGTACGATGGAGTAAAAATTCAAAGGGAAAACCTGCTAAAACTCATAGTGAGATGCTAACAAAACCCACATGTCATCCTTTCTTGCACTGATCAACTTGAGGAGAAAAAAACACCATCTGTTCCTGTGGTCCTGGGAGCTTGCAGAAAGAGTAGCAGAGATAAGCTATAAACTATCTCAGCAAAAAATTAAATTGCGGAACAAATTCCATTACAAATGTTAATGCCTGGTGATCCAGAAGAAGTAGGGCTTGCAGCTAGAACTTGCATCTTCTACTATGCAAACTGGCACACTGACACAGTGAAAGCAAAACAATGCTAAGGCTTTTGGGAACACCACCCCTCCTTCATACCAGAAAGCAAAGCATCAGTTTTGGGGGAGCAATGCAAGAAAAACATCTTGTATAAGCCAAAATGAGGACAAAAATACATGACTCAGCACAGCTTCTAAGCATTTACAGAGGAAGATTTTGAAAAATGTGGTTCACAACACAAAAACCTGTTTGACAGCACCTTCTAATCCATCTTTGAAAATCAATGCACTAACAGAAAAAGGTAGTTTGTCCAGGACAACAGCCCAGTCACATAAAGCCCTTGTGTTGCATGTTACAAGCCAGCAAACCACTAACAACTATCAGGCACAGCAACTGAAATAGGTGAAATCCAGCGAGTTCTTTAATACCACCACCCTCCCCAGCCCCCGAACTGGGGCACAGGATGGGCCTGTGTCTGTGTGTCCGTCCGCCATAGCTCTCTGACCCACATGTCAGTGAGGACCACGCTGTGCCCAGCCCTGCTTCAGGGCTCCTGCTTCAGGCAGCAGTTTCAGAATACACACTGAGGATACTCTGAGATACCATCCAGAGGGACCTGGGCATGCTGGAGAGGTGGGCCTGTGAAGTCCAACAGGACAAGTACAAGGTCCTGCACATGGGT
>NW_010237010.1:0-488 GCF_000690775.1 Eurypyga helias
CTCCCAAAAACGGGGGCTCCCCATGGCCTGAGGCCCCCGGGATGGGCAGCGGGGCCCGGGCTGCACGGGCCTGATCCTGCGCTCCTGGCTGCGGCGAGGAGCTGAGCAACAGGGATCGAGCCCGGGAGGGTCTGCAGAGGGGTCGGGGTCCCCCCCAGCCCGGCCACGCACCCCCACACCCACGTAGGTAAGTGCCCACGGTGTGGGTGTTCAGGTCCGTGGCTGCTGATGGACGCTCTGTTTTTTCTGTGCATGCGGGTGCTTATACATCCATACATCTATTTATGGGGTGCAGTGTGTAGGCGGTGTGCACACATTTATCCACTCGCCTGGGTTTTGGGTGTATGCAGATCTGCACACGCTCGCCCCGAGCCGTGCGGAGGGTGGGGGCAGGTTGATGCTTGTGCACACCCTGTGCATAAACCATAGGTGAAACGTGAATATCCACGCGTATGTGTAAGGACGGGGTGGCTTGCACTTGCATAGAT
>NW_010237010.1:534-790 GCF_000690775.1 Eurypyga helias
CATAACGATCTCATTAGCCGCAGATCCGTGCACATGTGATTCTGTGGTGTGTGTCTGTGTATATATATGTCTATAAAGGCATATTGCACGCGTGTCTATACGTCTGCACTTAGGCGTGCACGTTGCACGTTCAGCTGACCGAGAGAAAATTTCGCTTGAACGCTTGGGCAAGGAGAAAGCATCCTGGGTGACTTCGCAAACTGCGCGTGTCCAGACCCATATAGGCACGCACACCTATGTACACCTACACGCACCG
>NW_010237011.1:0-505 GCF_000690775.1 Eurypyga helias
CTAGCGGATGGGGCAACCGGTCCCCGTGTTGGAGCCGGAGCAAGAGGGAGCGTCCTGCCCAGTGTGGAGAAGAGCCTGTCGGCTCCAGGGTGGGGGCCAGGCCCCTCTTTCCGGGCGTCTCTGCCTGGGCAGGTGTCCCTGCTGCCTGCTCCGTGCCAGGCTGGCAGAGCTGCCCGGGGGGCTGGGGGGGCTAACCCCTGCCCTTTGTCCCCAGGCACTGCCGACTCCCTGGAGCACAGGTCCGGCTCACCCGACGGCCACCAGCTCTCCCGGGGACCGCGCCTTCTCCTGCCCCTCAGGACCCAAAGGCACCCCCCCAGCAGCTGCGCCGTGCTGGGGGTCCCCGGCCGAACCCCCACCATCCCGGCCACCGAGCAGGCGAGCGACAGGCAGCAGCCAGCAGCAATGAAGGGCGTTGGACAGCCGAGTGCCTGCGTGGGGTGGCCCAGGGTCGCGGTGTCCGAAGCCACTGACAGGACCGTATTATCGTAGATTTAGAGGGTCC
>NW_010237012.1:0-738 GCF_000690775.1 Eurypyga helias
CTAAGCTCAAATCTAAACTCCTCAGTGGAAGTTGTCAGGTTGGCTTCTCACCTCTGAAAGATGCACAGGGAAGAGACAGAGCAATTAAGGGAGCTTGTAAAAAAATTAAGGGAGCTTGTCAAGCTTCCAGGGGTCTATTTATTTTCCTATTGATCTTGCCTTTCTTTCTGTGAGGAATAATGACCCATCAAATTCCACAAGTTCTCCACTTTCAAACTGTGCCTTAACCTTTGTAATGCTAAGGATCTCAGATTTGCAATTCTGTACTCTGTCTTTCACTCTGTAATCTTTCACCTAAACGGTGTTTTTCCTGCATTGTTCTCCTTCTGTTCTCCTTGTGTTGTTGTCCTCATATCAGACATGAGATTTCTCACAGGACAGGATTGCCCTAGCAGGACAATTGTCCCTTTTCCCCTGTTTTTCAGTACACCATGTTGTTTAAGATTCAGTTTACACCAAAGAAAAACAAGACTTAGTGAATAACATATAGTGTATAATAGTCATTTATTATAGCCCATGGCAGGGGGGTTGGAACTAGATGATCTTTCAGGTCACTTCCAACCCAAACCGTTCTGTGATTCTATATATCTAGTAAGTATTATCTACTAATGTACACAGACAGTGCTTAACCAATGGCTTCCCTTTCTGTGAAGATGTCCCAGAAATGAGCCTCCAGCCAGAGTTCACATTACAGGATACTAAATAAAAGCCTGCTTTGAATTTATTTGACATATGTTG
>NW_010237013.1:0-4875 GCF_000690775.1 Eurypyga helias
CCCCGTCGGGGGGGGTGTGTGTCCTACAGGATGGGAGGAAGGGCAGCAGCAGCACCTCGGGAACACGGGTGCTGCGTGACAGAGGGAGGTGTCAGGTCTGGCTCTGTAGAAGCTGCGTCTGGTGGTTTCTAGGAGCTCACGCTCCTAACATGGGCACTCCTCTTGCCCCATCCTCCCGCTCTGGGCTCGGGCTTCCTCCCTGTTATCAGCACGGGGGCGAGCACTGAGCGAGGCTCTGCGGCTGCATGAATCTGCCGTGGCAGGAGGCCTCCTGAGGACCCCCGGGAGCAGCACTTGCCCTTGCAGTGGGGCAAGGATGCTCCCTCCCTCTGCATCCTCCCTCCCTCTCCCTTGTTTCCACCAAGTGTGAGCTCCTTCATCCCCAGCCTGAATGCCAGGGGAGTGCCAGAGCTTTCCCTTCAGGCACAGTTTGCTCCTCTAGCGTTTCTCTAACCATCTTTTCTCTAGGATTGCCACCTCTCCTATGGACGGTGTGGGAGGTGGTCCCCAGCCTCATGTGCCCGTCTCTCTCCCGAGGGTGATGTGCCTGATCAGTCAGGCTGTGGAGAAACCCTTCTCTGGTGGTAGCATTGCTGCCAGTGCTGCCATCCTGCAAGGTTGTGATGGAAACTTTCTGCCCGCTGGCACCTCTCAAGCTCTGCTCTTAGCCTGTGCCAGGCACCTTCTGGGTTTGCACTTCCACTGGTTAGATTTCCTTCCTTACCCCAGGGTTCAGACAGGACTGATGGAGCTGTGACTTACCCTCCAGGAAGTCTATTTCTAGCAGTTTCTGTTGCCTTTTCTCTGGCCTTGCGCTCTGCTTGTACCAAAGATGATTATTTGCCCTCATGTCCTGACAGCCTCTCTCTTTCCTGGCTGCATGGTTCCTGCTTCACCCCCAGTGAGGCTGCAGAGGTCTCCTTAGTACTTCCCAGGAGAGTGAGCAGGGGGGAGGAAGGCAGCAAAAGCCAGACTGGGGTTGGTTTGGGATTTTTTTTGTGGTGTAAATCGTGCAAGGAACCCTCACGGCCCTGCCAGCCCCTGGGCATGGTGCTGTGCTCCAGTCAGCAATTCCCAGACCAGAACCTCTTGTCCTCCAGCAGTGTGTCCCCTTGACTCGCTGTCAGTGACACTCTGGGAAGCTGCATGGATCCATGGGTGAGTGTGGGCCCTTTGGGCACAGCTGTTGCTCTCCTTGCACCGGTGCTGTGCTGCCAGCCCTGCCAGACTCCCCTTTCCAAGGACTGTGTGGTCCTGCCCCATGACAGACGCCCCCCTGTCTGGCAGAGCTGTCCTTGCACCCGTCCTGCTTCCTTTCTGGCTGGTACAGTACAGTTAAAACAGCAGCAGATCCTGTTGCAGGCTGCAGCCTGGCATGCGATACAGCTGCAGCATCGCCCGGCCAGGGACCCTTCCTCACCTACCATCCCGCTCTGTTGCCACCAGGCTGAGACCATGGTCTGTTAATCTTGGGTCCCCCTGCATGTACTAATAGGAATGAAACCAGCAGGTAAGCCAAGTCCCTCACCCACCCCCCGCCTCGTGGCCTGGCTGTGTGATCCCACCGAGTCTGGTGGCTTGGTGTCCCTGGAAACGCAGTGTCTTTGTCCCAGTGCCTGGGACACACTCCCTCTCTACGGGTCCTTTGGCACCAGGTATTTCATGGCTGTTGAAGCGCAATGCCCTTGCCCGAGCCTTGCCAGGCTAGAGGAAGAGAGGAGAGCTGTGCCTGGCATAGCTCTGGACCCAGGTGTTGGGAGACCTTGGCAAAAGCACAGGGCACCTCCTGTCCCCTGAACATTGAGGGGGGCTGGGAGCTTGGCAGGAGCAGGGCAGAAAGGAGGAGGAGCTCTGGGTGGGCTTCCCCCAACAGGAAAATCCCTCTAAGTCCTACATTAAGAGTCAGAGCACCAGCACGGGCTGAAACACTGACAAAATCACTGTCACTTGGGCTTAGAAGAGGCCAAACCCTCCGCTTAGGCACCTGGAGCCCCACATGCTGCATCCAGGGGATGGTACCTGTGCTGCTCAGCTGAGCTGGTGAGGACCTGGACCTGGCTCCCTCCCGTCTGGGTGGCCAGAAGTAGGGCTCTGGAGATGCTCAGGGGGAGGAGGAGGGAGAGGTGAGCCGGGGGAGGAGTCCCCATCCCTACGTAGGGTGCAGGACCCCCAGTCCCTGTGTTGCTGGATGGGCTCACGCTGGGTGCTGTGAGAGGCTGAGCCCTGGGACCTGGCTCCGTCTGGGTGGCCAGAAGTAGGGCTCTGGAGATGCTCAGGGGGAGGAGGAGGGAGAGGTGAGCCGGGGGAGGAGTCCCCATCCCTACGTAGGGTGCAGGACCCCCAGTCCCTGTGTTGCTGGATGGGCTCACGCTGGGTGCTGTGAGAGGCTGAGCCCTGCTGTGAGCTGGCTGGGCTGTCAGCCAGGAGTTGCTGCCTGGGGAGGCAGCACTAACCCAAGGCTAAGGGAAGGGGGAAGGGAACCTCCCCTGGACACTTGAGCCGGGGGAGGAGTCCCCATCCCTACGTAGGGTGCAGGACCCCCAGTCCCTGTGTTGCTGGATGGGCTCACGCTGGGTGCTGTGAGAGGCTGAGCCCTGCTGTGAGCTGGCTGGGCTGTCAGCCAGGAGTTGCTGCCTGGGGAGGCAGCACTAACCCAAGGCTAAGGGAAGGGGGAAGGGAACCTCCCCTGGACACTGCCTTGCATCTCTAGGAGTGAGCAGCAGTGCTGTGCTCCAGCTGCTCCTCATCCCAGCCTGATATATGTCCCCCCGGGACGACTCCCCAAAGAGGTCCCAGAGTCTACTTGGAGACACTTTTGGAGTGGGAATCCTGGCATCTTCCAGCACGATGCTTCAAGCGGCAGTATTTGGGCTGGCAGAACAAGATTCACTACTGGCTAGGGCTGGCATCACCCGGTGGCTGGTGTTGAGGTCTCGGCTGGGATGGATTTGTGATGCCAGCACGTCAGCCTCCCCGGATGGACCCATTCTCCCAAAAGGCAGCTGCCACTGGGGAGCAAAGGGCTCAGCCTGCCTTCACCAGGATCTGGCAAGGGCTGTGTCTGCAGAGGGACATGGGAAGGAGACGGAAAGGATGCAGGTGAAACTGCATATTTGCCCCGTCATGGACATGCACAGGAAGGATGTGGCTTTTTCCCGACTGTGCTGACTCCTTGCTGCTGGTTGCTGATTTTGCTTCCCAGTGGTTGATTGTGCCACGCAAGCTGTGGTACAGATCTCCCCCAGGGGTAGGGCAGGGAAGCAGCAATCTTCCAGGCAGGCAGAGCACAGTGGGTTCCCACCTCGGCGTCTGCCCATGGCTGTGGGCATTCACGTGCTTCTCTACCTGCCCTGCTGTCGGTCCCACGGGGGGAGCCAGGAGGAGCTGATCTTCACAAGGAGCTTTTGTTAAAGTTTTGGGCCAGGGGTTTGTTACGCTACGGCACTGATTTTTTCCTGCTGCAAGTGCTCCTCGGGAGCTGGTGTATTGGTGTATTGCATCTCTGTTCTGGCTGGGTGCCGGCAGTGCCCTTCCCCGGCATTGCTGGCAGTAGCTTTTGGGCTGGCCGACTCTCAGGGACTGGCCATGGCTGCCTGTTAATTACAAACCTTATTGGAAATGAAATGAAAGAACAGCCGGTGTCCTGGGGCAGGCGAGGTCAGGCAGCGAGCACAACGAGCGACCTGCTGAAGCTGGCTTCTCGCCTGCAAGATGATGGGATGCAGAACTTGCCGGACCAGGGTGCCAAAAGGGGAGTGCGCTTGGGTGTTCGGTGCCTCTGACCATCCCTTCGGGGATTTTGCTCATCTGCCTGGCCCTGCTGTTCCCAGCTTTCAGACCAGTGCTCGCAACTGGGTTGGGATGCCCGGTGGGATGGATGGTGGCTTCCCTCCGGATGGCCACTGGGGCTGTGAGAGCCACGTGGGGAGAACGTGGTCCCCAAGGATGGCGTTTCCTCCTTCACCTGGAGGTTCCTGGGCCAGCAAAGCTCATGGGCTGCCCCTGCCCCGGAGGGGCTGATGGTGGAGATGCCCGAAGGCTCCTGCCTGCTCTGAAGGTGTTGCACCAGGAGCTGCTGCCCGGGCTGACTCTCCTCCTTGCCCTCTTCCAGGCCTCAAAGCGGTGGTGCCGGTGGACTGTGAGCACAGGGGAGCTGTGTTGCATCTGCAGATCTCCGTTGTGCATTGGGGTGCATCTGAGCAAGTGAGTGCTGTGCGCTTGAAAGGACTGCTGTCTTTACACGGGGGTAATTACGCTGGTGGGGGTGCATCATGGCTCAGGGCTGTCAGGCTCCTGGTTTCTGCCTTCCCTGCCAGGCATCTCATACTGGAAAAAAACAGCTGCAAGCTGTTGTTGTTTGTCATGCAGGAAAGTGTTCTGGGAGGGTGAGAGGGGCAGGGGCTGGACAAGAGACCAGCGACCAACTGGAGACCCAGAGGTTGCTGGTGATCTGCAGTGTCTTGGAAAGCAAGACATGAGGTGGTCACCAGGAAGAAACAGGGAACTATTTATATGCACAGGTTTTCATATGGGAACACATGCAAAGAGGGTGTAAAACACGAGCCAGGTATAAGCCACAGCTTAGCTTAAAATATTTGTGGTTTAAATGGAAATCAAGGTGATAGCACTGTCTGAGAAGGCAGAGATGTATGTGACCTTGGGGTTTGGGAGGTTGGGAGAGGCTGAGCCTCAGTGCTGCCTTCTCTGCCTGTGTGATCCCTCAGGCAGGCCGTATCCTCCAGCCCTTCTCCTGGAAAGCACCTGAATCGTTCCAGCCCTGCATCTCCCCCTTTCCTTCCCTCAGAGTCACTGTGGAAACTGAAGAGCTGGCGAGGACGGTGCAGTGGTTGGGAGGCACACCGTGATGGTGGGAGC
>NW_010237013.1:4892-5174 GCF_000690775.1 Eurypyga helias
GGGCCTGGCTGGCAGGTGTCTTCAGCTAGTTGTGCCAACGACCGCCCGCTGCGGGACAGGGAAGTTGATCCGGAGCACAGCGGGATTCTGCTGCAGAGGGGTGAGTGTGGCGGCAGCCGGGATGGGCTGCAGTGTGGTAGGTTACTTAGAGGGGCTGAGGTTGGCAGGGACTTTTTGGAGGTCATTTGATCCGGCCCCTCATCTCAAGCAGGGCCACCTAGAACTGGCTGCCCAGGACTGTGTCTAGACACCTTTTCAATATCTCCGAGGATGGAGACTCCA
>NW_010237014.1:0-6417 GCF_000690775.1 Eurypyga helias
CCATTCTGTGATTCTATGAAATATGTTACCATTGTACATAGATAGAAGACCCTAGTGGTAATAAACAAAAAAAATAAAAAACCCCAATTGTTTTGGAAAATAAGGAAAGCAATGAAATATCAAGTGAAATTGGTTTTCCAAAATTAAATAATTTTTGAATGTGACAATCATCAAGTAGTTATAATTACAGCAAAATTTAAATAACATTAACATTTCAATGTTCAGCTGTTAGAACTTCAAAGGAATTATATTAAAGGATTATTGTTTCTCATATGAATTGTGTGCACAAAGTAATCTGTAGATATTGGGTTGTTCCAAATTTATTAATGAATCCTTATTAAAAATTCTTTTGATGCCTTTTTCATGATTTGAAATTAAAAAAAAAAAAAAAAATCCAGAGATTTCTGTAGTTAGTGGGACGTGATCATCTGATGCTGTGAAACACATGGTCTGACTATAGACCAGCAGAGGCTGCATTTTGAAGAATGTTTCAGATAAATGTTTTTTTTTTTTTAAATAATTGTCAGAAAAGAGATTTTATTGAAGAAAGATAGTAAACCCCAAAATCCGTATTAATGTATTTAACTGAACCAATGTATTAGTAGTAAAGTATTTTAATGGAAAAGTAACTTCTAATACTACTTATCTCAGCAACATTGAGATTGCCTTACTGGACTGTGAGTTTGTACATTGATGCTTGAGTAGTGTCGTCTACCCTATATTTTAGTCAGTGACATGTGACAGCAGTAAAGAAAAATAAATATTCCTGACAGCTGGAGAGATGTGCAGACGAGGCACTAGAATGTAAGATACAAGTTGTCTTTCCTTTTTCTGGACAACTTCTGATGCTAATATTACATAAAATGTGTGAATATTTGATGTATTATCTGATTATGAGAACTATAAAAAAATTAGGATTAAAACAACTGAAGATGAGAGGTTTGTGCTTGAATCTCTTCCATAAAATCTCCTATGTAATCTGGCAAATTTTACAGCTGTCAAGTGGGATTTTAAATGTGACAGCTCTTTTTAAGGAGAGACACTGGAAACTGATGTAAGGTTTGTTAATGACTACATAAATGGAACATAACTGAACACCTTTATCTGCATGAATGAAATATAAATAAATAAATCTCCTTGTAACAACAGGTGACTCATAAGTGCTAAAATCTTTTCTAGTCATCTAATAAAACAAGACAAGAGCATCTAGCACGAATGGTACAATTTCTTGCTCTTTAGGTATATTGTGAACATGTCTACAGGAGCAGAAGTTTTCAGTGAAAAGGGGAAATGATTTGAAACAAGCCATTTTTATAGCCTATATTGATTTTTTGAAATGTGTGTTGGGTTGTCTGGTTTTTGAGTAGTAGCCCTTAAGGAGACAGAAAATCATCCAGATTACATTCTATATTTGCAACTATATTAACATGAAAAAGACAAGGTTTCACTGAAGAGTTAATGGAAGTAAAGATACAAGATCTGTAAGGCACTAGTAAGTTCTGGATTGTGGTTTTATTATTCGTGTATTAAGACACCATCTTCTGTCTGCTGCCATTCCTTATTTTGAAAATTTCCGGGAACTGTTGAGTTTCCTGTGTTTAGGTGTCTGATGCTGCAGCGGTGCTCAGTCAGTACACAGGAGTTTGCTTTGCTGCTGCTGTGCCTGAGCCCAGGAACAGCGATGCACACCTGCTCTTTTGTGGGTAGGAGCAGACATCGGAAATAAGATTTGCTATTACTTGACTACATTCAGAGGAGTCAGAGCGACTAGCTTCTCCTGTTAACTCTCCTGCTGTACCTGTCAAGGGACTGACTGTCTTAGAATTGCTATGGACCTGATGAAATTGGGGGTCGGGGTGGGGAGAAAGAAAGGATGGGGACCCATACATTCCTGTCTGAATCATACTAGCCTTTATCAAATGGTGGTATGTTTATTTGTGGGCCAGGCTTTTTTGAAAAGCAAGAAGTTTACCTTGCTGCTATCTCGTAGCGATACGTGAGGTGTGCATCTGAAAAAGCTGAGCTGCTCTTGATATGGATGATTGAGTGATGCATATGTGAGGCAATAGCTACAGCAGGTAGCTGAACCTGGGTTAATCAGAACAGGGTAGCTGTGGTCTGAGATATATCAGCCATAGAGAAGACAGGAGAATGTGGGGCTGTAAGGACAAGGAACAATGCAGATGAGGCCTTCTAGGTATAGTGCCATATGTATGCTTGAATGAAGGCTATTAATAATGGCTGAAGACTGAGAGCATGCTTAGATGAGTTAATTAACATTGTAGATAGTGCACAATAGAAGGCTGATACCTGATAATATTAAAGATGATATGATTTAGGAAACTTCAAATGCGTATAAGGAAAAATAGATTTAAGTAGGATACAGTTTAAAGAAGATAAAAGCATTATTGATTGCACACATGCAATCACTAATGTTTTTATCTTCTTTAAATCAAATGCCATATACATATACATATATATGGCATTTGATACATATATGACATTTGATTTTCAGTATACGAGTATTCTTGCTGTGTGTCATTCTCCCCTGTGAAAATACCCAAGTAATTAATATAGTGGTGAACTGAGCTTTGGGGCTGAGTTTTGGGTGGATCAGGTCTCAAAAATTTGGGATAAGAGGTGTATTCTGGAGTAATCACAGAGAAGCTGACTGATGAACATTCACACAGTGGCATACTAGTGGCTCTGGAAGCAGCAGCCAGTGTATTTCGGTGTTATAGTTCTGAACTACTTGTTTGGATGAAATGGAGCAATCTTATTTAGTGTGTGGGTCACCCTTGCTAAGGCAAAAGTGTCTGCTGAGAGCAATGACACCCACTCTCAACTGCTGACACTCAGAAAGATTTTGAGAGAAAAAAGGACAAATTAAAGTGACTGTAAGGAAAATTTAATTTTGTGTCTAATTTACAGGAGCAAATTGTAAAGGATAGAGCATATACAAGATACGTATGCCTTTTCATCTATCAAAGCAGGGGGGAAAAAAAGATGAAAGGTCAGAATTTAAGAAAAAGATAGCTAGCATACTGTCCCACAAACTGTTAATCTTACATGTAATTTAAAAATCTTCTGAAAAACATTTAAAAAATAATAGATATGAGAGGAAAATTTTTGTTAAATTCAATTAAAATAGAAGTACGGAATTCAAAAGTATTCTGTAGTGAGAGAACAATGAAGTGTCTAAAATGCATGGCTGGATACATAGGTGTGAAGTTTTAAATGCACAGAAAATAGTAGCAGCGTTATTTAAGTGAATCAAGAAAAAAAATAAAACAAAAAAAAATTGGCATTAAGTAGCAGCAAAGGAAATATCAGAACAGTTTTTAATCTGCTACAGTTGTCTCTTCATCCCAAAAATTCTTTATGCTAATTTTATAAAATACTTACCCCAGGAGTATATCTGAATAAATAGTTTTGTGGGCAGGTCTGTCTTAATGTCAATAGAATCCAATTAAATTAATTTCAACAAAAACAGTTTGAAATTATGTAGAGGATCTGCTCCAATATAATTTTTAGAATATGTAAGGAAGGGGATAAAAATGTTACAACAGTAGCAACTGTTGTTCCAGTTATAAACAAATGCAACCAGGTTTTAATTTCACAGAGAAAATAAATTATAAAATCCTTTAACAAATGTCTTGTTAATCCAAACTGAAAATAATCACAACAGTCAAGATTTCCTCCCCTATCCCCATTCTATTTCATCTGACATGCTACTCCCAGCCCCAAGAAGAGAAACAATAATAATAATTTAAAAAAGTCCTTATACAAGGAGTACAGAATATTCAGAACAAATTTCGGTTAAATGGCATATTCTCCAAGAGGGAAAAAAGTAAGAAGAAAATATCTTTCATTCTTAGGCTGATTTTCAGAACTAGTAGCTACAACAAGAGCTATTGAGGGAGTAGTCTAAAAGAGACTTAACATGCTCTTCACCACCTCCAGGAACACACATTGCTGTATGCTGGCTTAGCTGGAGCCAAAAGAACAGGTACAACTTTGAAATGCAGTATGAAATACAATTTGTTGCTCAGTAATTTCTTCAAGCTTGAAAATGTTAATCTTCCTGTTATTTTGAAAATGTAAGCAGTGCTACTGAAAGAGTAAGGTAATAATATGGCTGCCTTGGTTTAAGTAGCTGTTTGTAAAATGGACAGTACCAAGAAAATAAAGTCAGGGTTGAAGAAATTTTACTTTACATAAAATAAGCACAATGAAGACGAGGGGAAAAGGTGGCCCTAAACTTATTTTGGAAGCTCACTGTATGAAATATGGTAGACTTAAAGAAAAAAATCTATTAAATAAATATAAATTGCAGCAAGGTTATATAAAACTAACCCAAATATTTAAAAAAATTACCTAACAAATTTTAGAATGCCTGCCAATGAAATTTTTGACATTTCCCTTTGGATGACAAATTATGGAAAAATTCCAGAAATAAAATTTGCAAACTGTTGAACGGAGCAAACTGTATTTTAGTGAGAACGACAATTAAAAGAGTCTCTACATATCCTTTGAGAACATGTGCATTTCAGAATAATGACTAAATTCATATGGAGAACATGATTTATCTGCACTCAGAAAAAACTAGCAAAGTATGTGGTGTATTGATACTGACGTAGACAAGAAGAAGTGGGGATGCAAATCAGTGTACAAGTCTGACAGCAAAAAACCCAAGAGATTTTCCTAACTTAAAAACTGCAGCTATTGGATATCAAGTTGGATTTAAATGATAAATTGGTAGAAAAGTTAAAGATCTTGAACAAGACTGCAGATTCTGCATGAACTTTAAAAATATGAAATTGATAATACTGTTACAATCACCTCACAAAATGGAAAAGGAAGATTTGTGGTATGAATAAAGGGAATTACTAGCATTTATTGGAGAAAAATTCTATTGAGAGAGTTATATAAAAGTATACCCTGTACATATATGTGTGCTATGTGATATGTGGACAGAACAGATAATCATATGAGAAAATTATTCAGCTACCTACAGACCATAAAATGGAGCTTTTCTGAGTTGCCTTAATAATGTACAGAATGCTGTCTGCCTCAATGATCTGTGACTTGGGGCTGAGTCTGCCTGGTTCTGTTGATAATCCTGAGCATCAGAGGACCTGAAATAGCCAGTGAGGAAATTTTTAGAAGCAAAGGCTCTGTAGAGGAGAAACTTTGAATTATCTTTTCAATTTTGAAAAACAAGAAGCTTATCTGAGCTGTCATCTCACATGACATAATGAATTCTGTTTTGAGTTCATGGTTATAGAAGGGAAACAGCTACATATTTTGAATGGTTAGCTGCTTGTAACTGATTGAAATAATATCCTTACTTCTAAGGTTGGAGGAATGAATTGAGCCTAAGGGAAGCAAAGTACTGTTAATCAAAACAGGAGTTACGTTAGCCACAGAAAAGGTCCTGCACTGTGGGATGCACACTCTAGGAAATTCGCACACTGGACGTTTGCGAACACATGGTCAGTGAAATGTATTGAGCATGTGACTTCAACAGTGATAGTGTGTCCTTTTAGTGCAACCACTTAGACAACATGTGGTGGGAACATGATAGAGGGGTGAGAATCAATTGAATAATACTTGGTATGTTGTAAGAAACAGTGAGATGTGTGAAAGAAACTGGATTTTGTTTACTGGTTTATGGATGTTGGACAGCTGTATGCTCTACAAGCTGCTGGTATATCGGTGTTGTTTTAAACCCTGCAGCACTAAGTAGAATGCAGAGCAATTGTGGATGAATAAAGCTGAATTATCTAGTATTTAGAAGGCTCATATTTAAAACATGTTTAGACATGAAATGTGTAGATGTATTTCTGTGATATTAATATTGGGGTTAGGTCCCTGGAGTGTCACCAGTAGTTCATAAAGTAGAAATATCAAGACAGATCCTAGAAGATTCACTGTGTATAAAGTCTTTGTGCTGCTTTGGGCATAGATTAAAAATAAACTGTGGTTTTAGTGTACACTACATTTAATCCTGAGTGTCTATAGGATGATGAGGAGTCATTCTGGTCTATGGGTACTTTGGCCTGCTGGCAATAGTCCTGTAATGGAAAAATAATGTTGTATTATAAAAGCTCTTGCTACAATTAAAACTTTTTAAAATTTAAAAGCTCTTTGCAGCCCTGAGGAGAAGAACTTGAGGGTCCTGGTGGATGAAAAGCTGAACATGAGCCGGCAGTGTGCGCTGGCAGCCCAGAAAGCCAACCGTATCCTGGGCTGTATCCAGACAAGTGTGTCCAGCAGGTCAAGGGAGGGGATTCTGCCCCTCTATTCTGCTCTTGTGAGACCCCACCTTCAGTTCTGTGTCCAGCTGTGGGGCCCTCAACATGAGAAGGATATAGATCAGTTGGAGTGGGTTCAGGGGTGGCCACGAAGATGCTC
>NW_010237015.1:0-284 GCF_000690775.1 Eurypyga helias
GATTGGGGCGCACCAGGGAGAGCTTTTTCGGGTCTGTACCACCCAGCCAGACCCCACCAAATGACAGAGGGGGCACACTGGCCCCATATAGCCCTGGGAGTGGCTGACACTGCCCCGCTGCATGACCCCTGTGGGGCACGGCACGTGGACAAGGCTGTATATTTAGCTGGTTCCAGCCTGACACTGTCATGCGAGCTGGGGGCCTGGCCCCCTGCCAGGAACAGCAGCTGGGAGCGCAGCCAAGCACGGACACCCCCGTCCTTCTGCAGCCCCCCGGCGTGCGT
>NW_010237016.1:0-398 GCF_000690775.1 Eurypyga helias
TGGGAGCGGAGTAACGCAGCCCGAATTCCCACGCTGACGTTGAGGCCTGGTGGGGGTGGGGGTCGGGGGGATACCCTTGGACTGGGGGATGTATCCGCCCCTGGAGAGGCGCGTCAGCAGCTTCGGTCCTCGCCTGCTACGGTGCCGGTTTGCGGGACCAGCGCAAGGACAGCCTGAGGCTGCCCGCGTGTCGGCTGGAAGAGCACGGTCCGGCGGGAGCAGCATTCCCTCGGCACATCCCACCCCTCAGCACGGTCGTCCGGGGGTACTGGCCACCTTCCCCCGTGAGTCGTGTCCGTAGGGCGGTCCCTGGGTTACTCCAGGTGCGGTGGTGGAGGTGGGAGTAGGCTCACCTTTCCCGCAGACCTTATCCCGGGAATGGTGTCTCTCCGGAGCGT
>NW_010237017.1:0-324 GCF_000690775.1 Eurypyga helias
GTGCTGTAATAGATAATGTGCCCTGGCACAGATCAGGGGACGGCAGGCTGAGCTTTTTGTAGAAGACCTCAACTGGAGTCAGATGCACTCGCCCTTGTGGCAGGGGATGTGGACCAGGAGAAGCAGTACCCAGACATGGTGCTGGGATGTCCACTAGTCCTGTCCCCCGTGTAGACATGGGACAAGGGAAGGATGAAGCTATCCAGAAACTTCCCAACCCTTGTCTGGCATGGAAATACCTCTCTGCCACGGTTCATTTACTGCCCTTCATCAGGGCTGCAGGGGACAGAATGGGAGGTCCAAAAAGGTTGTTTACAGGATGCT
>NW_010237017.1:676-1160 GCF_000690775.1 Eurypyga helias
TAGTCATGGCTTTTGAATAGCTGGGCTGGGGTCACCTTCCTCCCAAGAGGAGGATGGAGTTTGCTTTGAGTTCAGCTGCCCCACATATCGTGGATCCATGCTGTTCCCTCTGCACCTCTGCCCTGTCCCTCCCTGGGCTTTCACCCTCCTGCCTGGTCTCCAACTTGACCGCACTCTCCTCAAGGGGTGGCCCTGTCCTCTCCACCTTCCAGAGCCCCACTCCTGGGGTTCCCAGATGTCCCTGAGGGGGTCCTCATGGAGAGAACACCCCCACCGCCCAGGCTGGGGTCCATACCAGGGTTCCATATCCCTCCACCCTGACCTCGTGGCGCAAGGGTAGCGCATCTGACTCCAGATCAGAAGGTTGTGTGTTCGAATCACACCGGGGTCAGCCCTGGGGAACCACTGGAACTCTTTGGATTAGCCCTGCTTTTCTGGGGGGTTGCTCTGCCCGGGGGACAGGGCCCTGCAAGGCCCTGGACAA
>NW_010237018.1:0-325 GCF_000690775.1 Eurypyga helias
AAATTTATACTCGTAACGCAACACCTATCAACTGTAATTATGGAATTATCATACTTTTTGTAATGACACTTCATTTTCTGGGGCTGGGGGGGAAACACCTTTTGTATAAACTGTCTGTTTAAAATTAGCTACAGTCTTGATGTTGATTTTCTGCTTGAAATTCAATGGCACATTTATTTCAGATAATAAAATTTGCCCGAGTGCTGATAATATGCAAGAGTAAGGCTCTTTAAAGCAAGTATTTGTGCTCAGAAATACAAAAGCTTCTCCTGAATTTTTACGTTTTATTGTACATTCTGCAGCATTTTCAATCACTTTGCGGTTT
>NW_010237019.1:0-8926 GCF_000690775.1 Eurypyga helias
GCGCAGCAGACACAGATGGGCTCGTGCCTTAAGGCTGGGAAGGTGAAGGCCAGACCAAGGGGAACGAGTTGATGGCTTATGCCTGCTTTCCCCCTCTCCTGTCCCTCAGCAGCTTCCAGCAAAGATGTCGGAGTATATCCGGGTGACGGAGGACGAGAACGATGAGCCCATTGAGATCCCCTCGGAGGATGACGGCACCGTGCTGCTCTCCACGGTGACGGCCCAGTTCCCCGGGGCCTGCGGGCTGCGCTACCGGAACCCGGTGTCACAGTGCATGAGGGGCGTCCGGCTGGTGGAAGGCATCCTGCACGCGCCGGAGGCAGGATGGGGAAATCTGGTCTATGTTGTTAATTATCCCAAAGGTTTGTCTTCGTTCCGCTGGCATTTTTGTCCAAGCTTGGTTTTTCCAGTTAAGAGATCTGGGTGAGTCACTGCTCACCTGAACCCTCTGGGTTACAGAAGCTCAGTGACTTTGTTCACGTCCTGCAGAGCAGATTTGACCCCACTGGGTGTTCACATCTGCAGTAAGATTTCCAGCTCTCTACCAGTACAAGCTTTTTAAGGACAGGGTCTTGCGTTCCCCTTGGAGGAGTCGTAGCCTCGTACAAGCCTTTGGAGACTGGTGTGATGGGACCTCCGGGTACTCGTAGGTGCTTCTCCTCAAGCCGTGGTTTGGCCAGAGGGACCGTTTAAAACAAATGATCAGGAAAAGGGAGCCTGACCACCCCACCCCCCAAAGAAAGGGGAAGTAAATTGCTAATTAAATAGTCCTGTTAAAAATGCCAGTCTTCTCCACATCCTTGGCAGATTGTGAATGTTACTGCATGGTCCTGGAGTAAAGTAACATAGAACTAAGTCAAACTGCGTTTTGGAGGAGTCCTGGAGTGTAGGCTGTTCTTTCTCCTTACACTCGCAGGCAGCTGCTATGTATGATAGTAATAAGCTCCCACCAACTCATCTGGGAGTTTTTTCCCAACTGGCACAGTTTGCCCAGAGAAGCTGGGGATTTCTCATCCCTGGAAGTGTTCAGGGCCAGGCTGAATGAGGCTTGGAGCAACCTGGTCTGGTGGAAGGTGTCCCTGCCCATGGCAGGGGGTGGCACTGGGTGGGCTTTAAGGTCCCTTCCAACCCAAACCAGTCCATGATTCTATGACTTTATTCCATGGGGTTTGTACTCAGAGTGTGCCATTCCTGGCGCGGAGGATGATGTCTAACGTACTTCTTTATATTCAGATAATAAGAGAAAAATGGATGAAACAGACGCATCATCGGCTGTGAAGGTGAAACGGGCAGTACAGAAGACCTCGGATTTAATAGTCTTGGGTCTTCCCTGGAAAACCACTGAACAAGACTTAAAGGAATATTTCAGTACGTTTGGAGAAGTTCTGATGGTGCAGGTAAAATCCTTTTTGCAGCTCAAGTAAGGAGGGACGTGACTTAGAAACGGGTCTCCTGGCAAGCCAGTAGAAACAGCAGAGCTGTGTACACTTGGAGATGTGACACTGTGTCTCGACCTAGGTTGTGTAGTGTTCCGTGAGCCTTGTAGCTGCAGGCCTGTGTAGGTACAGGTGGCCAGGAGCATCTGGGAGGGGTACTTCATGCAGATCAGTTTACTGGGTACAGTATTTTTAAGAACTTTTTCATTTATATTAGTGTTTGCTTGCTGTAGCTGGATACAAGTGTGTTTGTGTGCGTTGGGGAGCTGGAGATGGCGCTGGCGGGAGCGCTCACAAGGGCGATAAACCCGCAAATGGAACTGCACCCAGTTCATTCAGTACCAGCGCGCTTCGTGCTGGCGGTCACTCGTGAGTTGTCACGTCCCCAGCAGACCCTTAGTCCGTAACGCGCGTATCTTGCATCAGCGCGTGGTGCTGCCGGCTCGGCGCCGCTCAGCTAGCGAGGACCTCGGTGGCCTTAGCGCCGGGATGGCCTGGCCGGGCGCGAGGGCTCTGCGGGCAGAAGTCAGCAGACAGACCTGCTTCGGTTATCTCCTGTCGCGGTGCACGGTGTTTACCCTCCCCGAAGGCGGATCTCGCCTGATCCCGTTACCTTTCGTCACCCGTGTGCGTGCTGCGGGTAGCTACACCCGTTCGTACAGCTGGTCTGGCTGTGCCGTCGCGCTCCTGGTCACGTCCCGTTTTTGGCTGTGCTTGGGCTCCAGGCAAGGCAGTCATTTCAACCTGTAGGCCTCAAGGCCCCGGCGTTGACTACGCAGTATTAAGGTAACTTTTGTAAGGAAAGGTAGGCATGTACAGTGAGATAATACAAACTTGTCTAAAGTTTGGGGTTTTTTGTGTCTTAGGTGAAGAAGGACATTAAAACTGGCCACTCGAAAGGTTTTGGGTTTGTTCGGTTTACGGATTATGAAACCCAGGTGAAAGTAATGTCTCAGCGGCACATGATAGACGGAAGATGGTGTGACTGTAAACTTCCCAATTCTAAGGTACTTTTTCCTTGTTGCTAGTTGTACTTTTACCGAACGCTCGACGGGTGAGCTGATGAACAGATCAGCAGCCCGCTCCTGGACGTGGCTTTTCCGTCCCTGAATGGCCAGGACAAGTGAGAGCAAGGAAGGGAGGTGGGGAGGAGGTGGGTGAGCGGGAAGCAGAAGTGTTGGGAAAGCAGCTGGTTATGTGGGGGAGTTAAGTGCAGGTGGAAGTTGGACAAGAAGGTGTTTAAATGTCCGGCAGTACGTGCTGACCTTGTCTGCTGCCTGCAGAGACGGAGGGTAAAGCAGACAGAGTAACCAACCCGGGGAAGATCCGAAGGAGCCTTCGGATTCAGAGCTGCACCTGAAGGCCCTGTCTGTGTATTTGCTCTGTGTCTCTGCACAGCTCTTACAAAGACCGGCCACTACCCTGTGTACTGCTCCTTGCGACGTCTCCAGCTGTACCCCGGTGCAGGCCTGTTCTCTGCACGGCACCTTCAGAACCCTTTAACTTCCAATCTCAGACTTTGCTGATTTTCACCCCCTGGGCCAGGCTGGACCAAAAGGCTCTTTTATCATGATGCAACTCCATTCTCAAGATTGCGGTGATTTTTATTTTCTTCCCTCTTCGATTCCCTCCAGCAAAGCCCTGACGAACCGTTGCGCAGCAGGAAGGTGTTCGTGGGGCGCTGCACTGAGGACATGACAGCAGATGAGCTCCGGCAGTTCTTTGCCCAGTACGGAGAAGTGGTAGACGTCTTCATTCCTACACCCTTCCGAGCCTTTGCTTTTGTTACATTTGCAGATGATCAGGTACGTCTTAAAGTATTTTAACTTTGTGCTTAGACAGCCTCCCTTTATAGCTTGATAGGGTGTTATTTGTCACTGGCGTGCCTGCGGTGTTGAGAATTCCGGTGGAATGAGCTCAGTTTGATTCACTGAGCTGCCTAAGGTTGAGCTGCTGCGGTACAGACGTGTTTTCATGCTGCAGTTAGGGTAGTGGAGGATGGGAAGATCGAACACTTGAGCTCGGATGAAGCGTATGCACGTGCTTCCTTTGCAGGTTCAGTATCTGCTCAGTCGCGGGGGATTTGTGTGTCTTGTACTACTGACATCTAAAAATGCGACGCCTGACATACCTGTAATCAATCCCTTGTTTCTTATAGGTTGCCCAGTCTCTTTGTGGAGAGGACTTGATCATTAAAGGAATCAGCGTACATATATCCAATGCTGAGCCTAAGCACAATAGCAATAGGCAGTTAGAGAGAGGGGGAAGGTTTGGTGGGAATCCGGGAGGCTTTGGGAACCAGGGGGGGTTTGGCAACAGCCGAGGGGGCGGGGGAGGGCTGGGCAACAACCAGGGCAGCAACATGGGCGGAGGGATGAACTTCGGAGCCTTTAGCATCAACCCCGCCATGATGGCGGCGGCGCAGGGAGCCCCGCACAGGCAGCCCTGCAGAGCAGCTGGGGGATGATGGGCATGCTGGCTAGCCAGCAGAACCAGTCGGGGCCCTCGGGGAGCAACCAGCCTCAGGGCAACATGCAGCGGGAGCAGAACCAGGGCTTCAGCTCAGGCAATAACTCCTACGGCGGTTCCAACTCGGGGGCAGCGATAGGCTGGGGCTCGGCCTCGAACCCGGGCTCCAGCAGCGGGTTTAACGGAGGCTTTGGTTCAAGCATGGATTCCAAATCGTCGGGCTGGGGCATGTAGACACAGTGGGCTCTGATACTGACTCTGTGGTGGGGAAGCAAATTTTTCTAACTCGTGGTAAGTATAATGTAAATTACATATATTCTAAAATTTTCCAGATGGGTTTGTTGGGTGTGCAGTATATTCAGCAGTATTTTTGACATTTTTCTTTTCTACAAAAAATGGAGGAAAAAAAAAAAAAGGCAGGTAAAAGGAATTTTCTAAGCTTTGTTACATATCTTGTGGGAATACTGAATGTTTGGAAGCGGACTGCTGTTTGCCAGATGGGTAAACTAACACTACAACCCATAGGAAAGGTTTCTCCTATAATCCTTTATCCCTCGTTTCCCGGCTCCCTGAGTTCTTTGCATGTTCCAAACGGAAACCATTGGTCAAACCCAGCGTTCTCTCCCTCTTGTTTTTGATTTGATCCCACCATAAGACTCCCCAAGTGCCCCAGTTGGAGGACACGGTGTTGCTTCTGTTCTGTTTGTGTTCTTTTAACGCTGTCTCCCCTCCATACTGAAGTGCGACGCGAAGGCTCCATTTAATCTCCGCAGTTCATCTCATTTCAAATGCGTATGGAAGAAGCGCTTCATTGAAAGCAGTGCTGTAAATATTCTGCCTTAGGAATACTTCTGTCTACATGCTTTCTCATCCAAGAATCCTTCATCACACCGCACATGCTGCGTCTCAGACGGTGGGTGTTCCATTTTTATCCGCTACTCTTTATTTCATGGAGTCGTATCAACGCTGTGAACGCAAGGCTGTGAGATGGAACCAGAAGGCTGTTTGAACTTTTGAAACCTTGTGTGGGATTGCTGGTGGTGCCGAGGCATGAGAGGGCTGGTATGTGCGAGGGAAAGGAGAGCGCGTGCAGAGACCTGGTGGTGCATTATGGGGTTTTATTTTCCTTGGCGAGATGTCTCTCAATCCTGTGGTGAGAGTGTGCGGAGAGCAATGGTAGCAGATCACGTACGAGTGTTTATGGCGTTCGGAGGACATCCAGATGTGGAAGACTTGAAGTGGGTTTTCTGCCTAGTTTAACGGATTAGTTGAATGTGTTACGTGAAATGAATATTTGTATTTTTTTCCCCTTATGTCAACTGCTGTGAATGCTGTATGGTGTGTGTTTTCTTTTCTGTTAACGACCTGTAAGTGTGGTAACGTGACTCGGAGATGCTGGGCTTTGTGAGGAGAACGCTGAGCTCGCGGCGCGCTTTGCGCGGCTCCCGCAGCAGAGGCCGCTGGGAGCTCAGTGTCCCTCTTCAGGCTGGAAGTCCCTCTGTCTGTAAGATACCCATAAGAATGCTGTCTGCTGCAGTTTCGTGTTTGGATGCTTTTTATAAGATTTGTCACTGTAGGAAATTCTTAAATAAAACTGATTTAAGTAATATGTGTCTTTGTTTTGCAGCCCTGAATGCAAAGAATTCATAGCGGTTAATTAATTTTGCCCTTTTGAGACGAACTTCCGTAAGCCTTTGTGCGGTCCCTCGGTCTGTTTCAGATAAGCGCGCTCTGAACGTTGACCGGTCAAACGGAGCCACCGCTCATCCTCTCTCGATACCTGAGCCCCAACTTTAATCCACTGCCTTTTTGCACTGTTCACTGATAACGTAGGTACCCAAAATCCCGTTCCCACACGTTGGGGTGATGCACCTAGAATGGTAAGCAGGTCCCTCCAGGCAGCGTCTGCGTAGGGAACGTTCCTCCTGTCGGAGCTGGAGTTCCTGGTCCGAAGCGGGGTGGGGGAAGCACCACGCGGCTGTCGCTGTATTTCTGTCCGCAGCGTCGCCTTCGGGGATGGGCGTGTGACCTGGTTTCAGACCAGCCCGCTCGTGGAAACGCCCGTTTGGCTCAGAAGGAAGCTAGAAACGGGGTAAAACTAGCCACAGGACAGCCTTTCCAGCCGAATAAAGCATGAGGGGCTGGACGTAGACTGCGCTGCGAGTCTTGGCCTGGAAACCTGTTTATTACAGGTGCAGGAGGGCCACGTAGGAGGCAGCTTCTTGACAAAGAGCAGCAGGCGCTGGTGGAAGGTTATTTCCGGTGGCGGTAGGAGCTTGTGTAATCTGCTCGTGCTCAAAACCCACTAAAGCTCCTACTTTGGACACACCGTACTCTGTGCCGTAGCTGTGAACGCTCCGAATGCGGAGACCTACGCAGTTGTAACCTGTTTTCCAAGTTAGCGCTCCGTTAGTGCCTGTTTAGTGGGGCTTGTGAGGGGAAACCTCGAAGTTGGGTTTCCACTTGCGGTGTTAAGACACTCCGCTGGGTCTCACGCTCCGTCTTACAGGGTGTGAGGAGGGGCTTCAGGCGCTCGGCTGAGAGTAATCCCCCACGTTTGTTGTTCATATCCCACTGCGAAAAGTTGCTTAGCTATTTTTTTTTTTCCTGCACCTAAGTCAGAATAATCTCCAAACTCTACCATCTGTGAATTTTGCATTTTAGCACTTGCACTAGTACCAGCTACTTCTGCTGAGTAACTCTTAAAAATGGTAAGCTTGGACCTCCAAAGGCTAACTGTGACCCCGCAAGGAGCTTCGTGGTAAGTCGTGATCAGCATGGCTTTAATGTTGTTGAAATTGCGCAGGTTTAGGTTGCGACGGGCTTCAGCCTTCTGCCCCTCAGACCAAAGCCCGCGAAATCTTAAGAGTAACGTTACGTTTCAGTAATATTTTCTAACTGCTGTGCATTAAAAGTGAGTAAATAAACTACTCTTGAACGTTCTGAAGTGTTTGGAGTCTTGGTTTTTTATGGCTTCTTTTGGGTTTTTTTAAGAGATTTCATTTTCCTAGTGCGATATGAGTGAGGGGACGGGGGGTGTTCTCTGAGGCGCAGAGGGAAAGGGGCTGCAGTCAGAGCAGGTTTTGTGGCATCGCTTCTACTTCCTTGTGGGATTCTGCTGTCAGCTAAACACGCCCTGGGATTGGGAATGGGAATGCTAATTCACAGAACTCTGTTTGGGAACCAGCTCTTGCTGTGCCTCTACGGTGTGTGGCAGGGACCTGCCGGGGGTAGGGGGACACGTGCAGCGCTGTAGGAACTGCCCCTCTTCCCCCCTGGGCTGTGGGGGCCTTCCAGGTGGCCCAGCCAGCGGGTGCGGCGAGGCACCGCGTTGGTCCAG
Organism: Eurypyga helias; assembly: GCF_000690775.1. Taxonomy (NCBI): domain Eukaryota; kingdom Metazoa; phylum Chordata; class Aves; order Eurypygiformes; family Eurypygidae; genus Eurypyga; species Eurypyga helias. The sequence goes on from NW_010237019.1 coordinate 7,246, forward strand.
AGGCCATGCACAGCGTGCTGGGTCCCAAGAGGGGTTGCCAGCCGAGGGTCCGTGTGTCCACACCTGCCTGCTGGGCGCAGCGTGCTGGTCAGCGGAGCAAGGAGAGCTCCTGCTCCATGGCTGGCGCTCTGCTCAACAGACGGGTGTCGGTGGTGCCAACCCAGACTTCACCCTCCGGCCCAACCCCTGCGCCAGCCCCGTCAAAGCTGACGGGATCGTTTTTGGAACCTTCATGCATGAAGTGGTTTCTGCCTGGGCCGCCCCAGCAAAACCAGCGCTCGTCCAAAACCCCAGTCGGGCCCCCAGAACGGAGCGTCGCCCTGGGCAGCTGCAGCACCAGGAGCTGTTGGAGCCCGGCTGTACGGAAGCGCAGCGCCTCATCCTCTTTGCTCTGGGATGAACAGGGAAATGCTCCCGGCTCGGCTCTCCTTCCTCCGCAGAACCGCCCCATGGCTGCACTTCTCTGCGTTCCGCAGGCCGACGGACGCAGCCCTATCTCGGTCATGCGGTGCCGCATCCGAACACGTTCTGGTTCCCTGCTGCTCCTCCCCGTTGAAGAGCGGCGGCAGCACCCGCCGTCCTGAAACGCAACGTGAAGGCGGTGAGCTGATGGTTGAAATGAGTGTTCCGCAGCGAGGCGGTTCTGCATCACTGAGGTACCTGCAAATCCAGGCAAGCCCTGCCGGAGTTGTAATCGTTTTTAATCGTAATTTGTAATCGTTTTTGTAAACATTTTTATAATCTCTAAGTGACCGTCAGCGCTTTTTAGAGATGTGCCCAAAGGGTGTCAGAAATCAAAACATCCTCCAGCTTACAGAATGTACTTCGGTGAGAAATGGAACAGTTATCAAGCAGAAAAAATATTTCTCGTCCTGCAACTTCTCTTTACAAAACCAACACTTTAAGTGGAAATATTTACACCAAAACTGTCAAATTTGCAAACATTAGCACTGACTTACTGATGCGCTGTGCCCTTGGTTTGGATGCTCCATCCCTGGAAGTGTCCAAGGCCAGGCTGGATGAGGCTTGGAGCAACCTGGGCTAGTGGAAGGTGTCCCTGCCCATGGCAGGGGGTGGGACTGGGTGGGCTTTAAGGTCCTTTCCAACCCAAACCAGTCCATGATTCTATGGTTTGTTCCAGGAAGCACGCTGTGGAAGACTTCACATTTTAATTCTCCAAGAAGCATGAACATAAATAAAAGGTCCCATTAATTCCACAGGGTTATCACAGAAACCCAGCATCGGTCACACATTTCTTTGCTCATTCATAAGGGAAAAACAGTACCTAAGATTTTTATTTGCTTAAAATGCCTTTACTAAGCGTGCTGCTTTGCTGCAGAACCTGTGGAGCGGGCAAAGGTACACAATTCCCACTCCATCACCATACGCATCCAAGTGCGGGCGCTGATAACGGCCGAAGTGGAGGGCTGTGGACGTGCTGCCCTGCCCGGAGCCCGGAGGCCGCTGGCGTGTGTGGCGTCCCAGTTCCACCACTTCCGCCGAGGGCACGGAGCGGTCACTACGCTCCCTGCGGCCCACCTGTACCTACACCCGCACCCCCCGCTCTCCGGCCTGTGGCTCACCACCAACCCTCACAGCAGCTCTTACGCCGCGATCCCACGTAAACAGCCAAGAGCAAACGCGTGCAACGGTGGGATCAGCTTATGGAGCGGCTGTCGAG
>NW_010237019.1:8942-46675 GCF_000690775.1 Eurypyga helias
CAAACTGTGAGTTTCGAGTTCCGCTGGAAGCATACACGGAGCAGAGTATCTCCCAAAAGTGCCCGCTGGGAAGCGGGAAGTTCTGAAGACCTGAGCCTGCAATGCAGCGCTCGGCGGGAACGCCTGAGTCTTCCAGCTTTACCTTCCCCGGAGAGACGCGGTAAGAAATGAAAGAACATTAAAAATCCTCGCTACACCGATCCTGTGAAAGCTGCTGTAAAACCATTCTTTCCTTCCAAGGCAATTACAAGCAAATCTCCGATCAGCGGCGTTCCAAGAGCATCGGCCCGGGCGCGCGCAGAGGTGCGCCCAGAACCGCGACTAGAGGGATGCTGTCCAAGGACGGACTCTGGCTGCGTACCGAATACACCTCACGGCGTGAGCAACAGAAATGGCTAATGAGCCAACTGCACGTCTAATCCCCGAGAAACTGGGTTCACCCACCTCCAGAAGCGCGTACCCGGGGTGCACTGCGCTTGCACCGGTGCGACGTGACCATGGGGTGGTGCCTCAGGACCGGGACACGGCAAAGCGGGTCAGAGAACGCAACAGTCCCCTGAAGAGCGGGTCATCGCTGCTGAAGGCTCTGCGGGAACACACACCTTGCCCTGCCCTTCCCTACCCCGTTTTACCTGGGCAGGTCCGCAGTTACCGAGAGTACAAGGCCGAACTGGCTGGCTTCCTGGGATGCTCCCACGTCAGCCACGTGCTACGCTGGCAGGACCAGCCCTGTACCTCTGCGGCCCACACACCCTCCCAAACTGCCGGCAAGGTGGGAAAATGATCCCAAGACAATCATTTCCCTGGATCCGAGTTGAACTGCAGGATCAGCCAGAATTCTGGAGTTCTACAACTTCACTTCAGAAGCAAAGGACCTCGTAGCTGCACCGCTGACAGGTGTGTGACGCCGCTATTCCAAAGCGTTGCCACTCGGTCGCGGCTCCGGCCTCTCCAGAATGAGGTTCTGGGAAGCGCTGGGACCCAAGAACTCAACAGGGTTCTCCTACCCACCTGCTTGTCATCTTCCACCCGGCGTGTGCTCCTGACGTACCGGTGATGGAAGCGACATTCCCAACGCCAGCCGCTCTCTCCGTTTCTGCAGGCGGAGTCTTTCCACAGGATGGGAATGGTCCTTTCCTGCAAAGTTTAAAACACCAGGCAGGTGGTCAGAGCGATGTCTCTGGTACCTCAGAGAGTGCCTTTTCTCCAAGCATCATCAGTGCTACGGAATTCCTGGGAAGTGATCCCTAAGTCCATTTTATAGATAAACTGCAAGAGATTTCATGGACCCCCTTCGCAGCAGTGATCTGCGATGAGGGCAGAACTGGGCTGAAGTCTATCAAGTATGTCTGCTCCTCTGTGGGTTGGCCAATTTCCCAAAAGGGGAAGGTGTTGAAAGAAAAAAAACCCAGCAAAACTGGAGGGATGAGAAGAAGAAATGAAGGAGGAGAGGTCAGGGCAGACGCAGGCAGGAGAAGATGCAGTGAAAGGTCTGGGCCTGCCTCACAAAAGCTGTGCCGCAACGCAATAAACCTTCCCTCACCGTGCGGACGTCACAGCGGGACAACCCTCCTTGGCATGTCTCCATCTTCAAGGTCTCCGTAAATTCCAGGATGGCAGGAAGCGATTCAACCTGCAGCCTGCGGCTGTGAGAGCGGAGCGGGGATATGGGGCGGTGCGGCCAGGGCTGGTCGTCTCTCCAGTGCTTTGGGGAAAAACCTGACCCTAGCAGCGCGCTATGAAGGACAAAACAACACAGGATGACGATGATCATCCGTTCAGCCCTACTGGGGAAGAGTAGGGGATCACCTTCTACACAGTCTGTCCCAAGACAGTTTCAGAAGCCCTCTCTGCCCGTGAAAGAAGCGTCCCACACCTCTGGCCAGCAGGCAGTTGTCACTGCTGCGGAAATCGCCCGCCCTCCCTGCCGCGGTAGGCCCAGGGCATGAGCAGTACCCGGCGCTCCTACCCCAGAAGCGACGCAGGGAAGGACTCCGGGAAAGCGCCACTTAGCACCAGCCACAGGTCAGAAATAAGTGTGATAGCTGGAAGCTCCTCGGAACCGCTCCGAGGCGTTACATTTGCAGCTTGTCTGCCGCACCGGGAGTGTGGAGTGGTAAGACGGCTCTCAGCTCCTCAATTCCAGAAGCCTCTGAATGCAGCTCTTTCTTTTTAATGCCTTTGTTGCCAGACATTTAGAGTGTAATTGTGTTCTCTGAGCAAAACCAGCTGTGCCTCTCCCCGACACAATCCCAGCCACAAATGCTCCCTGCTGAAGAGAAGCAAGAAGGAACAGCCACAAGTGCCCCGAGGATCTCTGCTTGTTGACAGCATCTGATGGCTGTGAAGTGGGGCTTTGATCCGCCGGGAACAAAGGCTTTATGATGTGCTGCAAAAGCTGGATGAGCAATCCTTTAATTGATGAGGAATGCTGGACTGGCTGATAACACCGGCATATTTGCACTGCTGTGACACTGAATTAATTGTGAGAGGGAAATTGTTTGACTTTGAATTGTACCCTCCAACACACCAGGCTAACCACAACCTCCAAAACTGCTATTATCCACCCATTAATTACAGATTATCATCTAAAACAGACCATACAGTTTAAGGGTGTCATTTTAATGGAAGTGGACCAAATTGTGACCGAGAAAATGCACATTTTTGTCCCTTAACTAACCACTGATTTCCTTAGCCAGGATTCTAAGCTCCTTTTACTTCAGGGAATGAGACCTGCTTCCATCCCATTCCTATGCAACAGCCCTGCTTGCTGCTAGAGCAAGTATTTGGATACAAGTGTTTACTTGGAAAGGAAAGCAGGAACAGGGAAAAGGAAAGTCGTTTCATATCATAGACTCATGGAATGGTTTGGGTTGGAAGGGACCGTAAAGATCATCCAGTTCCAACCCCCCTGCCATGGGCAGGGACACCTTCCACTAGACCAGGTTGCTCCAAGCCTCATCCAGCCTGGCCTTGGACACTTCCAGGGATGGGGCATCCACAGCTTCTCTGGGCAAAGAACATCTGTGGCTCTCAGCACAGCTACGACACCACACGAGTAACGATGCACTTGAGTACTAAGTCTGTCTTGTAGCATAAAGCATAAATTCAGAGCAATCTTCCTGTGTCCATCTTCCTACAAAGTCCTGAGCAGCTGCTTTGATTTGACATAAACCCATCTGCCACCACCGTGACTGAGCATCTGTCTCTGCTCTGCTCCCAACTACCTGTCCCAGGTTTTCAAACACAGCTGACATCCACAGAGTAAACCAGTTCAGAAATGCCTACGGCGCTAAACCTGAGCACCCTCCTAGTTTTTCAGACCCGACTGAAACGCCTCTCATGGCCCAAAGCAGCAGAGAAACCTTGCTAATTCACCTGAAGGCTCCAGCTGCCGGAGCCCGGCCTCACAGCACGCTGCTTTGCCCCAGCAGGAACCCGCTGAGCTACAACGGGAGTGAAATCTCCCTTCACGCAGTCTCTGTAGCGGAGTATTAGCAAGTGGGTGTTTTCCTTAATTGTTATTACCTCGTTCTTCCCAGCTAAATGCACATTTCTGTCATTGCACTGACGGTGCCTCCGCTACAGCAGCTCTGTGAGGGTAAGGCGTGTTTTCCCACACGCGCTCCTGAGCTGCTGCGGGTGCTGCCGTGACACCGAGTCCGCCGCCTCTGCCCACGCTTGAGGATCCCACCGCAACGCTTCCTTCCGCCGGCTGCAGGCCGGGGGCAAGAGGCACCCTCAACCCCGAACCCAGCTGCCGGGCAGCTTTAGCAGTGGACTGCTCGCAGCCTGGCAGTGCAAAAAATCTGCTGCTTTCAAAACTGAGATTTCCTCACGCTGCTAATAGCTGTCCCCGCTCTACAGCCCCTACAGGAGCAGGCTGGAGGCAATTACAGAAAAGAGATGATGAAAATATGAAATCCTTGGGTGTGAAAAAGGACTCAGCGTGCAGCCTCACCCTAAGCATAAAAGCCGCAGTATAATGAGGACTCTCTTTACACTCCTAACTCCCCACCGAAATCATTATGAATCTCACATCTTCCGCCCGTTCTGCACCAGAATCCCTTTCTATCACCTACAAAACCATTTCCCCCAGGCACGGGGCCTACTGTGTGGAGAAGGGATGCTCGTGCTGGTAAGGTTAAATTCTCACTTACAAGACCCTCGGAAGGCAGCAACACCTTGGCTTCTATTTACCGCAACAATCACATCATCTTCCTTCCTTAAAGGGTGTCTGAAGGATTGTTATGAGACTGAAGGTCAGCATGAAAAGGTGTGTGAGAGGGATGGGGGCATAGATGCACACAGAGACAGAAAACACCGCGTATAACCCAACACTGTCGTTTCCGAAGGCTGTTTACTTACCCTAGTAATTAAAGGGCAAGGGGCTGCGTGATGAATTAAAGGCTGAAAACCACAAATCTGATACAAAACCAGGATTAGGAAATCCCATATAATTAATCTCTGCAGCGTGCTGTTATAGGAAGTGGCAAAGAAGGCAACCTTTTATATACTAGTGCCGTCGGTTCAGCTCAGGCTGCGTAGCACGCAGATACCACAGGAGCCGTTGCACAGGACCGCACTTCTGTACAGGAGCATTCTTTAAAAATCACTTACTGAATTGTATTTTCCACTGAAACATAAGATGCTGGCCACTACAAAAGGCAGGAGATTGGGCTCAAGGGATTCTTTCTTCCCAGAGAGGGTGGTGAGGCACTGGCACAGGTTGCCCAGAGAAGTTGTGGATGTCCCCTGCCTGGAGGTGTTCAGGGCTGGGTTGAACGGGGCTTTACAGGAGCACCTTCGGAAGGTGTCCCTGCCCATGGCAGGGGGTGGGACTGGGTGGGCTTTAAGGTCCCTTCCAAGCAAAGCACTGTGATTAGCCTGATCCAGTCCCGCAATGCATACCCAGAGCTGCTCTGGGCTGCCCAGGTGCCAGCTGAGAGGCTCTGCAGGGCAGGGAGGGCGCTGTGCTGACACAGCAGACCAGCACCATGCCTCTGCAGAGCTGGGATCCCCCCACGCCGCTGCAGTACAAACAGGAACAGTACCACAGTAATTCAGAAAACCGGCCTTCAACTTCGTTTGAAGGAGAAAAGAAGGAGAAAGCTAGAGACTAATAGTTGTTCGTGCTTCATTACATTTGTCTCCTTTAAACTCAATTTCCTAATTTTGATGTAAGATTTTCATAATACAGTTTGGAATAACGTGAGTCATCACCAATAAACTCTCCTGACTTGTGCCCACATGAGTAGCCAAAACTAGCTGACCCAACAGAAGACGCTTTGCCAGTCCAAGGGAATTTGCAGCTTGAAGATGAAAAGGCTTTAACAGGACCTTACTCTTCTCCTAATATCTCCTGGATGTGGCCGCTGGGAGCTCCCTCTGTCAGGGCAGTATTTTTTTCCACAAGTCTGCAAGCATCAAAGTCATAAAGTAGCCAGCACAAAAAGGATCAAATAGTTTTTTAACATCTGCGAGCAGAAATGCTGTCCCTTGACTTCTTAGTCCCAGCTTTAGAGCTGCCCAGAGAGTGCTCAATTACGCTGAGGCCATATTTTTATTAGAATCACAGTGAGCTGTTTGCCAGAGGCTTGAACTCTGAAAAATGACCCCCTCAAAACTTGCAAGCCCATTGTCATTCACTCACGAGGTCTCCAATGTAAGGTAGGTCATAAATTGTATCACCCAGCCTCGACAAAATTTCAAGGTGCTTTGATCACGAGTCACTGTGACCATGAAACAGCTCCCAGACAAGATTAACTACGGAAGTAAGCCTTGACGACTGCCTGCACAGCCACTCTACCCCCACGTCAGCTCCCTGCAGCATCTACCTTCCACAGCACTTACTAAGCATCTTCCCAGTATGCCCAGGCAGTGATGTTCTCTCTCCTTTTGGGTTCCTCCCCTGTTTACTCCAGGCACTAAAGAGCAGAGACAGGGTTGGAGAAACTGAGCCTCACAGATTACAATTAAAAGCAACTCCTGCGACATTGCAGACATAAAGAAATGTTGGCTGACTAATGCTCCTTAACATCTCAAGCTTTTTAAAGAGTGTTGTTTTATCTTCAGCAGTCCACCTCCAGCTGCTCAGCTCTGCCTTGGTAACCTGGGTAATCATCATCATTTCCTCCAGAGCCGGGGACCTTGTCACTGACACGCACGGAGCACGGCATTTCTCCAGCCTTTTTCAGGAAGATGGTCCCTGCCCAAAGAGGGTTCGGTCAAAAAGGACAGCAAACTGATGTTGTGGAGCTGTGAGCGGCACAGTGAGGGACTGAGACAGCATCAACCAACGCCGCAAGCAACCGCGCAGAGGGACAGCGTTCCTCTTGCTGCCCTGGTGACGTTCATACTTCACCAAACCCCTGCAACTCTGAGGCTTTGCTCACCAGAACACGTTTCAGCCATAAGGCCAGGGATATGGCCAGAGTCACAACATTTGGACCACAACAAATTAATCTCACACCTTTCGCAAGAGCAACGAGGCTCCAAATAGAAATAGATTCAATCTACAAGTCTGGGTGCAGACAAGAGCGTATCTAACAGGAACATCGGGGAATGAATGTGTGGTTCTGGTCTTGTTGCAGTTTAAGAACTACAGAAGATGAAACAACAAGAGCTGGGCAAGAAATTCAAGAGTCTTCAGGCAGCTGTGACGCGCAGGGGCCTTTCACAACCTTCTCTCTTATCAGCTCCTGCCTTATCTACCTCCGTCCTTCCACAGTGACACATGGGAAATGCAAGAAAATGAATGCCCCAGAGGCTGCCACCAGCTTTCAACAAGGAACAGCCTCTTTATTGTCTGCAGGAGGCAGGTCTCAAAGGCAAGGAACAGAGCAGACATGCAAGTCACAGAGCAAGAGGCAGACTGCAACAGGCAGGTCAGGAGGGAGGGCCAACCAGCTCTTCCCAGCACATCTGTCTCCATCTCTGCCTAAGCGAGGAGAAGCTTAATTATCTCACGCTGGAAAATAAAGGAGAAAAAAAAGAGCCTGTCAATATCAGCCTGCTCAGACAGGAGCCCAAAAACCAAAGGGGCAGCTTTCGCCCTCATCACAGGACGGCGATCCACACAGACTTGGGCTTTGCAGCCCAGCCCAGCGGCTGCAGCGGCTTCAGCACTTGCATCCGAAGGCCTCCGAAACATGAGCAGGTTCCTGCACATCAGCTGCACTACGGTAATTCCCAACGCACATCTCCACCCATCAGGGTAGCCCAGCCCTTCAAGCTGCGGATAAACTCCCTCTACCAGCCTTGTGCTCAAGGGAGGGGGCTCTGCTACTTCACAGCTACTCAGTTTGCACCTTCACCTTAAACCAGGCACACCCTTTACAGCATAAATAAATTCGTATACTTGTGCTAAAAGCCATCGCTTCAGGAAGGGGAGGGTGAATGCACAGGTCTGTTGCCAGTGGAGATTTGAGGAGTTTGGATCTTGAATCAGAGCCAGGCAGCCATAGCTGGAGAGGGTTCGTAATAGGCTGGAGTTGAAGCTAAATGCCACGGTGGTCTTAAGCACTGGAAGTTAGATCCAATTCTGCACTGCAGCACTGGGGAGCTCCTATCTTCCCATCTAGAGTGAGCAGGATGTGCTGGTTCTGGCCAGAGAGGATTCAGCTGAGGCGGGCAAAGCTGCACCCGCAAAGGATGAACCTGACACCATGTGTAAGCACACATTTCACTGCACAGTGAATCCGGAGGTGCCAATCGCTGCGCTGATTCTCACACTTCGCTGCCTGATGACACAGAAGCTTACCCCAACCATAACCCGGTGTCAGTGATACCTAGCCCTTGCTGCTTCTTGGCCTGTGTCCTCCAGGAAAAGTAAGCAAACTACTCTCCAGTAGGCTTTGCAACCTGGCTGTTGTTTTTCCAACACATCTACTAACTCAGGTCCAGAACGCTCAGTATCTCAGTACCCAGGGAGCAAGATACGCTCAGTTTTGCAAGGCTGGCTGCACTGGCACCACGAAGACTGAAAGTGTCTGCAGTGGGCAATGTAAGACAACTAACCTGCTTCTCCATTCAACCTCTCAAAAGTTGAACAGGGGCAGATGCTGCCTAAGGAGTAACCAAACCAACCGTGTTACTGCAACAGGACACTGCTGTCCCCAACAGCCAGTCCGCAAACAGCCTCTGCTCACAGCCCTGACTAACCTCCCCGTACCTTCTTCCAGCTGCACCAGGCACACTGGGAATACTGCAAACAACAAAACCCCACAGCTTTCACCTGGCTGCTAGTTTCGGGACTGGATGTGAGCGGATGTTGTAGGTAGGGAAGTATCTCCTGATCCAGTGAGAGCTCACCTGTGCACGTCCTCCTGTTTTCGTGCAGTGTGTAGCCAATCCGACAGCTGCAATAGTAGCCCCCCACGTAGTTGTGACAGTGCTGACTGCAGGGAGGTTCACCGTCCAACAGCTGTTTGCACTCATCGATATCTGATGGGTGAAGCACAGAATGAGGCAACCAACACCAGCAACACTTGGCCTTGGTCTGAGCCACTCGGTGTTTTGTGAGGCTGTGGCTTCTGTGCCTGTGGTTGCTCTGCCCTTTTGCATCCGCCTCTGTACGATGGGATCGCCTTCTCCCACCTCACAGGGAAGCACCGACCACACCACCGCTCTGCCTCATCTACAGAAGGGGCTGTCTCTTACCTTGAGCAGCATAAAAGGCCTCAAAGCCTGTGAACGGTTTCTCATTGGAGTAGTCAGACCGAAACACTACCATGAGGTTGTTGTCAACGGAGATGTACGTCTTGTTGCCCGGAGCCTCCTCAGTGTCTGTACTATTCTTTCCGCAGAGCGTAGCCAAGGTCCTCCCACCAGAGCTCAGCTGCAAAACGGACACAGAAACCTACCGGGGGGCACAGAGCCTGGCTCTTCCCAACCTGCTGCCCTGGCTCGGAAAGCGTGTGTTTAATGGTGCGAGAAAGGAGGCCTGGACGCTCTCCAAAGGTCCTTCTGGAGGTCAACCCAGACCCAGGGACAAATAAGAGAAGATTTCCCCTATTCTCTGTGAGTTAAACCCATAATTTTGTTTCTCTTCTTCCTCCCAGAGGCTGACAGAAAGCTGTGGTGCCAGCCTGGGCTGTCAGCACCACGCTTTGTTTAGAACGTTCTTGTAAACTTGGCGCTCCCGGTGCCAATCAGGTCTTGGTAAAGCCACAGACAAGTGAGGTAAAGAGGTTTCACACACTGACATCCAGATGTACAGTAAAAGGTCTCTTTAAACTAGTGACTTGCTCTGTGATTCACTCGTTACAGTTCCAGCTCTCCCTTTGTGTTTTTCATACACGAGAAGGTTCTGATATACGGGGTTGGTGTTGTACATGGACAGAACTGTGTCCTACAAACCCGCCAGAAACGAGTGCTCCGTCCTGCCCAACGGAAATTACATGAAGAACATCACAGATCTGGGGAATGGGAGCAACTTGCCATATAAAACTATGGAAATGCAATCTCCTAACAGATCTGATACTTCCTGTATATACAGCTTCCTCCTCGATGTGTATCAGGCCCGTGCAAACAACAGGACGGGTGCAGAGGTAGCACGGCCCCAAATCAGCGACAGGGTCACCTAGGCTAAAGCACACACTAGGAGAGGAGCACAAACCTTTCAGGTACACGGCCCATCACCCAAACACTTCCTGAAGACAATAGCTTTGGTTCTTTTCCTGAGGTTGTTTCTTGCATTAGCCAGCAAACACACGATAGCAAGTGTTGCACGTGCCCGTTCAGCCAAGCTGACTGTGTCTTGTCTAGAATATCCCCTACACTTTGACAGTCTCCCATTATACTCTGTGTAAAACACTATTTGTTAATTTACAACACACACCGTAACTTCAGCAAAATGAAGCCCAAATGTTGTTTTGGGCAAAGTTTCAAACCTTTTTCGTCACGGGAGAGGAACATCAGAATTTTCTGAGCACAACCAACTCAAGTTACAGATGTTCCAGCAAGACAACCAGTTCTACTCCCTGATCCCAGGGGCCTCAAGAAACACATGACTTAGAAATCGTTTAGAAATGAGCCTGAACTTTACTAGCAGACTAGAAGCAAGTGCTTACAACAGTTATGCTGGCCCTGCACGTGTCCAGGATCCCACACACGCGGCTTTGACCCACAGCCTGCAACACGTTGCCCTGCCCTACACGTACCTTCACGTAATCATATTCACACAGGTGGGACAGCTCCAGGTTGAAATGCGTGAAGTAGATGCAGACCGAGTATCCCTTGGGGACAGTAATATTCCAGATTCTCTCCTTGTGATTTGGGTAGACGTTTGGGAAGTTGGGGGACGCGATCCTCCCATACATTTTCTGCAGCACAATGCTGCAGCTTATTCCACTGTAAAGCACAGCTAGCAAGACGAACCGCCTGTGTCAAAGGAGCAGAGGTTAGCGGAGAAAGAGCGAGCGTCTGCTCAGCTCATGCCCCAAAACCCACCCATCCGAGCTGCCAGTCTGGGTACCAAATCACAGGTATCCCAGCTGAAATCTTCCTGCCTAACACCCATCTCACTTGACAGTGGAAGAAGTCGGGAGGTATCCATGGAGTCACAGGCTGCAGCAACAGCCAACCGAGAGGAGAATCACACTCGTGCCTTCCAAGGCCTGCGCAAAGCCAAGTGGCCAGGGTTGCTGGGGATGTCCCTGCGTCTGCACTCACCTCATGGTGCTGCCCTCCTGCCCGAGCCTGCTCTGCCCAGAGCCCTGGGGAAAGAGCCTCTTCTGCTGTATTTGCATTTGGGGGCGGATGTATTTATTGTGTGTGCTCTTGCTGTGTTTGTCTGGATGTTGAACTCTGATGTTTATCTCCCTTCCACCCCCTTCAGCCTGCTGAGTTCTGGGAACGGCAATTACTAAAAACCAGGCTTGTGTTCAGTGCGTGAGGCCTCAGTCAACAGTGGGGAGAGGCAGACGGAGCGGATGGATTAGGAATGCTGCAGGCTCTTGGAGAGAGCCATAGTGTCGCAGCTCTACGGGAAGGCAGGCAGTGGGAGGAGGTACAGAGTGGCTCCAGACAGTGTCTGCACAGGGGAGTGAGCGGAGCTGAGCAACACTCCTTCCCTCTAACCAACCCATCTACAGTTACTGTTAATGCAAACGGCCTGTTGCTGGAAGTAGTCTCTTCCCTTGTCAGGAAGTTGTTGAACACAAAATAACGGGGCACATTACAGATTTCAGAACAGTGGGTCTGGTTAGGTAGTTCCCTGTAATGGGACAGGAATACTCGGGGAACACAGCCGAGCACAGGAACAGGTTTAAGAGGTGCCACAGCTTTCACGTTCTGGGCTGCACGTTTTAATCCAGTGCGAGCTCCTGTTGTCTGAAACCTGCCCCGTGCGTTAATTATACACATAGGTGGCTTTTTATCCCATCCACCCTGGAACACCAGGAAGGTAAAAAGACCTACCTAATAAATGTCCTCTTTGGAACCCGGCTTGCTACAGAAACAATACAAAATTCCTCTGTGCGCATTCACACCTGCCTGTGTAACCTCGACTACCAACTTTTAACAGCCAAATTTGCCAGAAGAGAAGCTATTCCAAGGATATCAGTGCAATGGAAATAAGCAGATGGATAAAAAAAAAAAAGAATTCCTAATACTAGGGATTCTCTGAGGAAAAAGCTGAAAAATGAACTCAAATTTCTTTTAAACGTTTGTGAATCCACACAGGGATTTTGTACCACTGTAACACCCCAGGGAATTCAACTGGCAGAGCCAACACCACCGGACATAACGCTTTACTAATTCCACTGCTTCCAGACTGCTTCTTTCCAAGTGCACGTTTAGGTTTCCCACAGAACTCCCATTCCAGCACATACAGATAGGCCTAAACCTATAGGGGGTGAGAGCCAGGACCTAGGACCCACCTCTTCCCTGACAAAAGATGACAGCGAGGAAGAAAACCGCTTTGCAGCAGGGAACACAGACTCCTGCACTCCACATGCAGGGAATTTATACCGAGATATCCTGTAATTAAATGGACACCTTTTTGAACAGCCAAAAAACCATCACCCCGGGCAGTGAAGTTGGTGCTGGCAGGAAAGCAGGAGTAACTGCATGAACGAAACCAAAGCCAACAAACCATTCAGCAGATTGCAAACAGAAAACATCATTTAATAAAAGTGAAGGAGAAACCAGCAGCAGTAATAATTAATTGCGTAGCAGCAGTACCTACAAGCATGGTTAACGGACAAGAACCCAGAGAGGACTAGCTTTTTCCATGAGCTGCTGAAATGATTCTATCAACACATGCAAAACGTGGACTTTATACTGGCTGGGAATGAGGGAAGAGAAAGAAAATTCTGCAAACTATCAATCTGTGCCTAACTGAGCTGGTGCCCAGTTCCTACAGACATAAATAATTCCAGAAGCGTCTCGCATTAGGCTCCCTGCTCAGGTCAGCAGCAGAGACAATTCTGGTCTTTGGTCTGAAAAGTTTCTTGCAGCCCCAGAATTTAATGAGGCCCCTGAAGCTGATGGTTGCTGACACTGGAATCAGAAATTTGACTTAATAAACTAATCCTGGAGACTGAGAACCTGAATGCTTGGTGCACATATGGGCTTTCCTCTGGCATGGTCCTTGGAGAGACATGGCTGCTGTAATTTTAGTCCTTGGCACCTGATGCGAACAACGCCAAAGCTTGTCCCTGTTTCCTTGTGCTTCCATCTCCGGAAGGCTGCCGGGAGTCTGCTAGCCAGGTGCAGCAGCACATGGAGAGTGCTGTCCCAGCTACCTGCAGGCCCCACAGATGCTCCTCTGGCCCACAACTTCCCTTTTGTCTTTAAGCACTAAGCCAGCCTGATGGCTGAGTGGACTTCATCCCTGGCATGGCAGTTTCCAGCTGTCTGTAGCTTGCGGAGCTCCTGATCCACTTTTGGAAGCCTGAGTGTTATCCGAAATGCCAGTCTGCCCAGCTGTCTTCTTGTGCCCCGACTCCTTCCGTGCCTGAGGGCTGAGATAGCACAAAGGCAAGCCGTCATTTTCAAGAGAACCACCAAGGTGTGTGAAAGCCAGGGTTCAGAGAAAGGACTCCCTCTTGGACAAAAAGCCTTCTGTGGAATGGTGGAACACAGAATGACAAGCTACTGGAGAGACCTCCTATGGGCCCACACTCTCCCTCAGACCACGCTACTAGAGAGACCTCCTACGGGCCCACACTCTCCCTCAGACCACGTACAGACTCTCAATATATGCTTTTACTCCTTGACACTGAGGTCTGTCAAGGAAAGGTTCCAAATCCCTTCCGTGGCAACAGTCAGTGCAGCCAACGACGCCAGACACACCAACACGTCAGCAAGCGCAGAGCTGCTCGGCCAGCACAGTGCTCCTGAGGCTGGAACCACGGAGACCCAGAGACCTCATCTCCACCTTCCCTGCAAAACCAGACAGCAGCAGGGACCAGATGAGAAGGCTGGAGAGCAGCTTTGCAGCTAGGGCCTTCATCAAAAGCATGTGAGATCCAGGCTCAGTCCCGACTTAGCTCTTCAGTTCAGATACCCCCAATCCCAAGTTCTGAAATTGGAAAAATGTTACCTGAGGTAAATACTGCCAAATTCATGTTCCTACATAAAAACCTTCAGCTGTGACAAGCTCTGAGATCCTGTAAAAATGAAGTCAATGCAGTCCCACCATTCACTTCATCAAATATGTCCCAGACGGCTCCGTTCTCTAACGGTCCGTGCCAAACCATACCCTGCTTTGGGGAGAAAACCACCTCGTGCCTGCGAGAAAACCATCCCCCAGCCTTTGAAATGTGGCTCCCATGCTCTGACAGCAGCGCAGTGGCTGAGCACAGTCGGGAGCAGATGTTTCAGGTGTAATGAACAGGACAGCGAGCAGCTGAATGCGCCTCCAGGTCGGAAACACGGGTGCAGCGCCAAAGCAAGAGGCTGTGGATAGAGGAAAAGCACGCCCAGGCCTTGCTGGCTTCTAAGATAGAGAGTGCAGTCATCCAACATCGCGGTGACTATCCTTCCTCCTGTCACAAACCAGGAGAGCAAACGAGCGTAATCACTGCTTGCTGTGATCCCCGAAGACATTGCTCCCTACTGCCCCTTATTTCTCAAATGCCAGCTGCCTCTGCAGAGCCCTAAGAGATTGCTCCTGCTTGCTGGTCCGTGGCTAAATCCAATCCTCCCGCATTGAGGGGTTCAGAGGACTGGGGGGAGGACGCAGCAAAGGAAAAGGCATTCTGCTTCCTCATCACAAATCAAATAGCGTGACTGCCATCAAAAGACAAGCACGCAGACGGAGCAAGCTGAGCGTAGAGTGGGGCAGGGGAAGAGTCTGGCTGCTGTGAAACGAGAAAAAAATAATCTTGCCATGGCAAAACCAGCGGAGAAAGCTCAGGCAATGGGGCGAGATCCCTTCTCTTTCCAGTCAGTGCACGCTTTCCTCCTTCCCAGACTCTATGCTGCTACCCCATTGTTTTAAATTCTGCTTGCAAAGACAGACTCCAGCCTCTACAGAGTGCGAAGGCATGCTTCTCCAGCAGCAAAAAAATCCCTGGACTGGTCCTCTCCACTCGCACCGAGTTCCAGCGGACGGTCAGGGCAATTCTGCAGCGTCATCCTCATCTGAAAGCACTCAGATCTGTGCTCAGATTGTCTAGGAAGAGCAGCAACAGCTCCGAGGTAAAGATACTGGTGGACAGCTTTGCTCCTCTGGCATGAACAGAGCTCTCAGAACCAAGGGCAACCGTCAACTGCGTGGGGCCGGTCTCAGGTGGTGAAACACGGCACCCCAAAGCTCGGGGTGCACAGCAAGTGTCCCGGAACACGTGTGTCCGTGTGTGTGCGGACTGTGCAGACACGATTTATATGTTATGTACGCGTACACAGTCAAACTGCCGATGTGCAGCTACCTGTATTAACTTCCGTTCAACTCCACAGCTGCAGCATCCAAGAGCACGTCATTATCACGTATGTGATAATGCCCCTTTCGACCACCGCGTGGATGTACGTGGACGTAGTGACGCACATGACTGCTCAAATTCCAGGGCAAACCCCTGCACTGCACACACTCACCCCTGGGGAGAGAACATGACAGCACACAAGAAAGAGATGCTGGCCATATTACTCTGCCCTTGCCTGGAAAACACTCCCACTCTGCCACAGGGAAGACAGCGTAAGGATTGAGTAAGTCAGAATCTCTTTTCCTCATGCCTGTCTCCCCAGACCCATTAGCCCGGCTCTCAGAAATTGAACTAGCTCACAAAGCTACTGTCTCGCTCCCACCCACATCCTTGGTAGCTGCAGCATGTCTGCTGGGCTGGCTCCAAGTCTGTGACTTCACTGGAGCAGCTGTTTGTGCTGGGAAGAGAATCTGGTTACAATTCGGATACAGCTAGAGCCAAAGCTACGAAACACAGCGCTGTCTTCTCTCCAAGCAAAGGTGCTGTGCACGTTACAGGCACAGCAACACACTTTCCTTGGGTAAACCTGCCTCCAAATGGCTGGAAGGAACAAAGGGGATGGGAGAATAACACGTCTAACGTGTACCTCTTGTCCAACATGAAGTCTCAAAGCAGGGAAGGCTGACGGGGTGATAACAAAGACAAGCAAGCAAAATATGACAAATCTCTGTACTAGAGGGATACAAAGAGCAACCAAGGATGGGCCCATCAATAACTCCCTATTGTGGATAGATCAAGGCTAATCAAAAGCCTCCCTGAACCTACCACAGCCTCATTCAGCAAGCAACTTGGCCTTGCGAAGTAATTAAGAGACTTTTCAGCTCCCTGAACAGCACCCAGGAAAAAAATGTGAGTCAGGTTACCCCCCCCTGCCACAATGACTGGAAGGCCTGGAAAGTCACTTGCCAGCTCAGAAAAGGCTATCGGCATGTGCCATTCCCACCAGCGCACAGCCTCCACCAAAGGATCCACTTAAGCAGCAGCCTCTCCCCAAAATCGTCCTTTGCCAAGGGAGACTGGAAAGCAAGAAGAACTGTATCCACCTCCTGCTGGAGTTGTCGTATAATCCTGCTACATCCTTTCTTAAACAAAGCTTAAACCCTTTCCAATCTGCAGGACCAGACAGGGAGACTAGAAAGCAAGAAGAACCGTATCCACCTCCTGCTGGAGTTGTATAATCCTGCTACATCCTTTCTTAAACAAAGCTTAAACCCTTTCCAATCTGCAGGACCAGACTCTGCAGCGTACAGAGACCACCCCTAAGTCTGGGATGAAGCCCTTGTTTTTCAAAGAAGGGGAACCAAGACTTCATCTTCCACATCAAAATCACAACAAACGAGCTGCTCTCAGCTGAGAGCACACGATCTGCCTTTGGAAGTCAGAGCTTGGCTGCTTGTCTCTTTTCCCATCTCCCTTCCATTTCTTCTTTCTTTCATGACTGCTTATCCTCGACACGCAATAATTAACACTGAAGAACTGTATTCACCTCCCAAATGTATAATGTGCTGAGACTGGAGGAGACAGCAAATTCCTGAGGCTCTCTCTCCTCTCAGGAAGAGGGAGAAGCTGAGAAATGTGCAGAAGAATAGGTTTCAACAGCATTAGGACTGGCAAATTCATTAAACCCACTTGCAACAGGCTCCTTGTCTATATAAACATCCAAATGCATTTTCTACTCACCCCTGTTCATCTCAAAACCATTTTTCACCATTTCTCTTCCTCTGCAATTGTCCGTAACCTAATCTTTTTTCTAACAAAGAGGCTATTACTCCACTAATCGAGATAAACAGTAAAGCCAGCCCAAAGTATTCCCAAAACAAGAGCTACCGCTCAGACATCAGAGTCAGCACGATACACTGCAACAGACCAATCTTCCCTCTGGCTAAATCCCTTCCCCAGTACACCCAACCTCATTCCTGCCTTGGAGAAAACAGATTGAAAGGCCATGTCAGAGCCAACAGTCGCATCAATCACAACCCATATATCAAAATGCCTGTAGCACTGCAGGAAAAAAACCCCAAACCTAGCAAGCAACCAGCTGTGCTCAACTTCTGCTTACCACCTCAATGGGATAACATGCCTTTCCCAACAATTTTACATCGACCCTCCTTCAAAGAAGCCCTGGATCCCTGATTGTTCTCCTCTTTGCAGGAGAGACTAGGGATAAGCGAGGTACCACCTAGATGCATCGCTTTTTTCAAAGACTGGCCTCATCTATCTTATTTCTAAGGCAGGAATATCAAATGTGCTTCTGCCCAAAAGAACTGTTCAAACCAAACAGTGTCTTTCAGTCCAGATCTAAGCTCACTTTTGCCAGAATTTCACCCCAAAGCTCTTGTTTCTTCCCCAAGGGACAAAAAAAACCCCAAACCCAAGCCCACCAAAAAGCAGGGCAAGAATTCGGTGCTGCACGGGCACTTTACTCCTCAGTTTCTTCGCTTGCTTCTGCTCCTCTCAGAAATCATCACGAAGCGATAACCAGCAGACATCCTTCCCTTCTGTTTGGGCACTGTCAAACACGTGGGTTTGAGGTGAGATTGCTATTGTTTCCTAGAGAAATGGAACTGTCTTTTAAATGAGTGAGACACTGAGCTGGGTTTCCTGCTCCTCACGTTCCAACAGGGTTAGTGAAATCCCCAACACCAAAGTTGCTGCAGAAGGCATGACTAAAGCCTGAACAATAGAGGGAATCTGCAAAACGGAAATAACAGCATTTAAATACAGTTTTCAACAAAACACAATTAAACAGAAGTGCTACAAAGTGAGCTCATGCCAACAGAGCGTGGTATTCTGTCTCTGAAAAATCTGCATTTCAGGGATAGGCAGAGCTATAACCTGACTGTACAAAACCTAACGTTGAGGTGTTGGTACCCAAATACTCCTTGGATCAAGAGGTTAGCAGACTGCTGAGCAGATGTGATTACATACGTGCCTTTTTCCACACCTGCTGCACATATTGCCACCCGTTTTTAGCTACTAACAGCAGGCCCAACACCACTTGTTGGGCCTCAAAGCTGTACGCAACAAATGCCCACTGGAAATTGCTGACATACCCTGGAGGCACTGGGCCTGCTGGCAGGTGAAGGGAGACCTGGCAGATGCCTCAGCCCTCTAATTTAAAATTAGGCACGGAGGCTACAAAAGTATATCCTGAATTCCCCGGTCATACTATTTGCCAGTGACTTCCGCTAGCCACCAAGCTAGCCACCGATCAGCTCCAGGAGCTTACTGTGCTCCGGCAACGCTCAGCTCTACTGGAAAGGCAAACAAAACCGTTTGGTTAGATGGCGGAGTTAACTTGGCACAAGGATACTGGATCTCACACGGATTCCAACCTGAATGCCAAGGCACTCACAGCACAGCGTACTTCTGGGTTTAGCCAAGCCCTGAGCCCCCTTAGCTAACAGTTAAAACCGAAAGAAGAAACTCCGGGGGTCACAATGAAAATCCTTCAGGTACACCTCTCTGGGGCAGGCAAAAGGGAAGCAGCCTTGCTCTAGCACGTGTGTACCTGCCATGGCAAAGGGCAATACCGAGCCACCAAGCAGCCAGCAAATTAAAAGATCATTGCATGTGATTTAAATGTTTGGCTGGGATTCCCCACAGCCCAGCACGAAGAATCTCCAAGGAGAGGAAGAGATTTTGTTTGATGTATGTGAGCAAGGAGACAACTGAGCCAGAGCGCTAGCACGGCTGGCAGAATTACTCTTGCTGAAGTCAGATTACTCTAACTTGTCCGTTAGCCTCTGCTTAGCAGCACTGTAACGGCCCCAAATTGCAGCTGACAGATTGGTGCTGAGAGTTTGTCGCACTGAGGCAACCACATGCGGATGGGCCATTACTCTTTCAATTTTGGTCTCTGATGCCTGTTAACATACATTAGGCTTTTCCGTATGGTGCTTTTTAGCCTGGTGTCCAGGGCAGCTGCCTGGCCCTCTGTCCCCACCCACACGCTCCGGCCCCGTCTAATGAAAATGGATGAAGGCCCCAGCTTGGTAATGGGACACAGATGGAGCAAATGGGGTTTTTTTTTTTGCTGTGAAACGTATTTTAATTTAAGAAAGTCTCCAAAGACTGGGAGGTTTTTATTCTTGTATCACTGTAATAATACCCCCTAATACACTGCAATCCTCAGACACGTGGGGAATTCAAAGTTGCACACTTTCAATTTAACTGGACCTGGACGTCCACAGACCAACATCCTATTCTAGTGCTGCTACTCTGCTGCCAGCTTTGACATCCCTTGCATGTCCTCTCTCTTTCCTCCTGTCCTGCCTCACCTCTTCTACTGCAAGTTCTTCAACATGAGGAGCAGCATTTTTGGGGGCAGAGCTGTTAAAAGAAAGCCAAAGAGACAGGACATCAAACCAGCCCCAGCTGAGGGGACTGCACTGCCTCCTGCAATACAGACAGTAATGATAATTAAACAACTACTTTCCTATTATGAAAGCCTTGTGCAGCCACAGCAAAAAGGAGCCTCCACAGCCACATGTGAGAACACGTGGCCGAGGGGCAGACCAGCCATCTCCTAGCAGAACTCCTCATTCTTCAAGTTATTCTTCTTGTTGGTAATATTTGTATTCCAAGAACAACAGGCACAAGCAGAGTCCGAACGCCAGAAGAAGACAGAAGAACAATTGTTCTTTTAAGTGCCAGCTCTGATTTATGGCCTGTCATTCAGAGGTTACAGGGGCCTGCAGCCAGAACTGACCAGCTGTCAGAGCAGGGCTTACCAAAACAGGACACGTATTAACCTGTCTCTCCAACTGCCACGATCCTGCAACTGATAGAGGAGCTGGCAAAGACGGGCTGTTCTTGGCATGTTGCTTCCACCCAGAGCATCGCTTGGGGATGTGACTGTCCGAAGGTGGAGACACCCACAACTCTGTGAGGATTCCCCAGGTGCAGAAATTTGGACAGAGACGTATCTCCTGCTCCAAGAACGAGGCTTCCTGGATTGTCATCCCCATCCTCCTGCGTGCTTCCGGCAGGATCAGCTGGGACTTTGGTTCGCCTCCCGTTACACAGGAATGAGCATTCTTGTTTGATGCACAAGAATATTGGCAAAGGTGGATCATCCCACAGACTCCTTCATGAAAACTGCTGGTTAAGTAAAAGTAGAAGCAACCACTTGTCTGAGAAGAAGAACATGCACATACACACATGCACAGCCACTTTCTCCTTGCAGCACTACTCTAGTTTGTTATTTTATACCAAGCTGCTGTAACAGCATAGGAAGATTGACAAAATGCAAGCCTGTCTGTCACTACATGGTTAAAGGGAGGGAGGACATTCCCTTACCTCACTCTGCAGGATTTATGAACCCTCTCGCACAGCTTCAGAGTCACAAACTACTTAGACAGCTTTGCAACATGGAGACATTCCCATTTCGATTCTGGAACGGAGCAGAAGACCACCAGTGGCACTTCCCAGTTATTCTGCTTCTAGCCCACTCTGTCCCATGGCATGGCAACTGCCTTCCGGCACTGAACGGGGTTCAGTTATCGTTTCGGAAGAAAAAAAAACGCTGGTTCCCAGCGGTGGGTAAATTCATCAGTTCACATATGAAAGATGAGCACTCTTTGCAAGCCAATAGAGCACAAACACTCCTCTTTGCTCCCCATGGTTCTGGGCTCCTAAAGTGTAAATCCACGGGTTTTTAGGCAGCTGCAGCTCCCTGTCTGTACACCTGCACTGAAGCTTCTGGCAGGGCACCTCGCCTCATGGGACTCATTTACCTCCGACTAGATTAGCAGCACAAGGCCAAGGACAGAAGCAGAGCTCTCAGAGCAAAAAAGGCTTGTGTGGAGGCATGTCCTGGTCTCTGGTTTCACACTGAGCAGGGGCCTCCCTGCTCAGGGTCTTGTCCCAGCTGGAAGAGCTAAAAGCTCTGTAGACAATATCATCACAGAAACACTCTCCCTTCCCTTTCTCCAGGTTCACTAACTAATGCAGACGCAGTGCTGCCTAGATAATCTGCTCTGGCTCAGATACATAAATAAAATCACAGTGAAAACAACCAGATTTGAAGACTCTCCCTGCTACGCAACAGTGACAAGCTACCATGTGTCTAAAATGATGGACTCTAAAGCCATCATCTAAGGGATCAAAAGCCTCCTGGACAATTTCTGGAATGTGCAAGCCAAGAGCAGGCAGCTTTCCACATCCGTAAATCCTTGGCTTCTTCCTCTCTGTCAAGAAGAGACTAAAATCCACCAGCCAAACACAGCCCAGTGAAACTGAAGACACTGTTAACAGCAGCCCTCTCCAACCTGCCAACAATCTTACAATAGGAAGTAGCCCTGACCTCAAGCCAAATTCAACAAGGTCTCAGCTATAAAGATTGTTTATATTTATTTTTTTTAACACTAGACATTGATTGGTTTAAAACAAGAGTCATCCAGGTCCCCAAGGTACTGTTAGAGCAGAAATTCCTCATTCCCAGCTGAATGCCCCGAGCCCAGGGAGACGGTATGCTCTCTCTTCTGGCACAGCTACTGATTCCCTTGTGCACTGTGGTCCTGCTAGACAGCAACCCTTATCCAGCCCAGCCTACTGCTTACAACCAACACATTCTCTGACGACGTGGATTTGAGCTGTTCAGATTTCCTTCACCTCCCAAATGCTTCCTTTGAGACTTTCTATGAGCCCTGCATAATTTTAACAAGTGAGAAGCAGACATGCTGGAAGGGCTGAACCTAGATTCAAACAGCTCTCTCCAAAGCTCCTATCTTAAGGGACTGAAATGCTGGCTTTTTTTCATCTGGTACCTGCCTGCCAAGGCTGCAAAACAAGACACAAAACTAGGATTGAGAAGTCAGTCAGTTCCTAAGGTGCTGGGGTCAGCAAAGAGGCATAGAGAGACCAGACCCGCCTGTTACGGGCAGGCTCCCAGGCCCAGCACAGGTAGTTACGCTGGTCTCCCTTTGCGTGGAGTACAACTGCTCCTCAGCAGTTTGGGTTAAAGGCTGACAGCTCCTGGAGCCTCTGCTTGTATTCCCAGGCTTCTGCAAAGGCCTTATTCACACAAGCTGATTAACAGCAGCGTGCTTCTCCCCATTAGCTCCTGTCTCGCTTACGTGACACAGACCCTTCGACTCCCAAATATTTCCTGCTTGAAAGGCTCAGTGAAATAAAAAGCAACTTTAACCACAACCGATATTCTGCAGTAATGCCCTGTCAGACTCTTCATCCTGAAAGCTCCCCCTGTGCTCGACAAGTCCCACTCTGCCATGTGCCTCTGGATAACTGATTTTTACCTACCTGCACTCCATCATCTACTGCCTGAGTGGTACCTCTGCCTAACTCCTTACAAATCTCTGCAGAAGAGCTACGTCTCTTGAATCCTTGTTAGAACAGTACAGAGCACCTTCTGGTTTCCCATCTCCCAGGCATGTACAGCATACAGGCCTCCACACTACAGCTTCACCAAAAAGCACAACACTGCCTGTCCTCCCGGCAAAACCCACAGTACTCTGGCAACTCCTTCTCGCTCCCTGGAAACCTCCTCTGAAATCCCTGCAAGTTCTGTCAGAGTTCAGCAAAGGCAGGAAAAATCCACCGTGTAAGACATCCTCCCAGTTCACCAAGAGGTCATTTGTACTCAGCATTTCCTACCTTGCACATGTCTCACATGGAGCTACAGTATGTTCTCAATGGACAAGGTAATAGCTTTCCCTGAGCAGCCTCCACGGAGCATAACATGCATTTACAGCCTGCTGTTGCTGAGGGGTTTGTGAATACAGGAGCTCAGAGAAGTAGCTGAGGTTAAAGCTTCAAAGCCCACTTCACGAGTAAGAGAGGCTGTCAGAGCTCAGGGAACAAGGTCACCAAACAAGCTATTTGCAGTGAGTAACAAATAGTGACCAAATAACTTATCTGACCTGTTACTCTTCCTCTCAACAAGGCCCAGCGTGGCAGGAGGCAGCAGAGCCACAGGCAGAGGCGGATGTGGCATCATGGTTAGAACAAGACACGGAGCGGCATCTCTTGGATCAGCATCTCCCACCACCAACCCCAAGGCATCAGGCGAATCTCCTAGCCCATACTGCCAGGAAAGAGAAATAAAAGCAGTGCTTCTGTGTCACAGGGATATCGTCACGTCTGTTGCTATCTAAACCACCAACTTAGCGAATGAAGGTTGTAAAAAATGAGCATCCCCTCAGAACACGCTCTGGGTCACTCTATTGACCAGGAGCAACAGCAGAATTCACTCAACTCCGTGGAGAAACGGTTCCCTCTTAGTACAAACTCAGTTACTCTCTTCCCAGTTTGTACCTGACTGCTTATATGCCATCAACTTCCATTTTTTAAACAAAAGGACTCACTGCTTTCCACATGCCCAGCCTTTCCTAGCAGAACCCAGCACGCTCACAACCTGCGACAAAAGGCACCACGTGCAACCTTACGCCTTTAGCTCCCTTTGCCAGCCACCTGCAGCCAGACAGCATCTTTGTGACGCCTGGTCAGGCTGCAACTCTCTCCTCCGTGCCGGGCTGAGAACACACACAGCGCAGCGCTGACTCGCTGCTAGCTTGCCCGACAGCATGCACTACAAGACCTCCACTACTAAAAGCACATACAAATAAGTCGCCGTGGAGGGTACTAAATTTCAAATTAATACTTCCCGAGGTCCTCTGTCATATCTGTCCACGTATACATGCTTTGATCTCCGAGTAAATTAAACTTACTCTGTTTTCACCCAGGAATAAGCTACCCTGGACTACACCACATTTATCATGGGGCAGGATACGCACACAGAGTTACCCCTGGGTACAGACATGCTGTAGGTTTACAGCTGAGCTCATCCCATGGTAATTTCTTCACTTGCCTGCAGCTCGATGCATAAGCATGAGGTAGCTTGAGGTTTAAATAAATAAATACAGTGAATACCACTGGACCGTGCATTGCGTTAGGCGAGATCAGCACTGTGTGTGCTAGCTGACTTCCAATGCCTGCCTTCTGGCAGCTTTTTCACTTTTTAATGCATCTTTTTCACTTCTTTAAAAATCTGGAGATAGCTCATAGGTATTTATCCCTGGAAGTGTCCAAGGCCAGGCTGGATGAGGCTTGGAGCAACCTGGTCTAGTGGAAGGTGTCCCTGCCCAGGGCAGGGGGTGGAAGTGGATGGGCTTTAAGGTCCCTCTCAACCCAAAACGTTCTGTGATTCTATTATCCGTTTGCTCATACACACGCACAGTTATTCTGAGTCGTGAAAAGATTTTAAAAGGCATTGGCTATGGCATCTAAAAAAGAAATTACACTCTAGCTCCCTTCTGCTTGGCATATACCATAGAATCATAGAAGGGTTAGGGGTGGAAGGGACCTTAAAGATCATCTACTTCCAACCCCCCTGCCATGGGCAGGGACACCTTCCACTAGACTAGGTTGCTCAAAGCCACATCCAGCCTGGCCTTGGACACTTCCAGGGATGGAGCATCCACAACATCTCTGGGCAACCTGTCCCAGTGCCTCCCCACCCTCTCTGTGAAGAATTTCTTCCTGACATCTAATCTAAACCTCCCTGATTTCAATTTGTACCCATTACCCCTTGTCCTGTCACTACAGGCTCTTGTAAAAAGCCCTCTCCCAGTACCCTTGTAGGCATTAGTCTTACCATTGTAAGACTCGATGCTTTTGTGGTCATTTAAACAGAAAATGCCCATATATGACACGCTATTTGTAACCCCTTGTTAAGCCCCTCCCACTGAATCTGATTTATCACGCTACACTCCCTAATATTAAATGCCATCATTAGACAGGATCTGACATTGCCTCAGCACGCTAACTGACCAAGGAAACCGTAGAATTCAATCCAACTCAAACACAGGTTTCAGCGCTGATGAAAGAAGCTGCCTCGGCTGTGCTGGCCCCTGTCCACAGCACGTGCACTGGCGGCGCAGCCTTCCTGCCTGGTGCTCGGCCAGCGTGCCTCAGCCTGCGCTAGTGGGAAGCAGCTGTAGGGATGAAAGAAGGGCTCATCTTCCAACCTTGAGGGTAGCTGGACTGCTCTCTCCTCCAGAATAATGCAGCATAGGCAGTTTGCTGAATGGGCAGTCTCTGTTAGGGGCAACCCTCCGTCCACGTGCTATCAAGGTTCTCATTTTCACTATGCATTGTCTCGAACGTTATCATCACAAACAAGATTTGTGGAGGGCAATAAGGCAACTCTTATGAGAGCACTTCTGAGGTACTAGCATCCTGGGTGGTCTCATACTGCTACACAACACTAACAATAATGTAAATATTAGTAACAATAATGGCTATAATTAGCTCTTCCACAGCGCTTGTCGCACACATACCTTAAGAAAAAAATATAAAAAGAAACCAGAGCTATTACCTCATTTTAAAGACAGGGAAACTGAGGTATTGACAGCGAGGTAATGATAAAATGCAAATGCCAGCAGCAAAGTGAGAGGTATAAAACCAGGTCTCCTGCATCCTAGCTGGGTGCTCCAGGCAACACAGCTGGAAAGCTCCATATCCCATTACCCCTACACTGAGTTGCTGAGTTCCCCCAGCAAGGATCTTATTTTTCATTATGGAGTGAAAAATAAAACAAGCCACAGGGCTCTAGCTCCTCCTGCAAGCCACAGACACACAGCCAGGAATTTCTATGGCAAACATCTCAGTGAAAACGCAGCCTGACACATAGCAAAGTGGCCGCAGCAAGCCAGCCCATCCAGGTGCCCGAGTGGTTGTATCGCTCGTTATTCAGGGAGAGCGGGGGAGCTGGAAGCGTTATTTCAACTGTAAGAAAACAGGCTGGCTGCTGATTAATCCAAAATGCTGCTGTTGAGATGAGAGACCTCATGGTCACTGGCCTCCAAAAACAAGATGTAAAGGTTCAAAAGCAAACCATTACAAATAACTACCTTCCAGTTCTCACCAGTGGCCAGTCAGGCCTTCAGAGACGGGCTCAGTAACACACAGCTAAGTCTGCTCTTTTGTGTAGTCTTCCCAGCAATGTAATATAGCTCCAAAACACAACTTTTTCACGCTAAGAATCAAAGCAAATAGAGCAACTGAATGCCATACCTGGAGAGTTTTGCCAGCACACGAGACCAAGGCCTCAACCGTCCCCTTTAGAAGTATCCATGCTGAATTCCAACATGTCTGCTTTTCCTATCTCCACCCGCCAGTTCCAAAACGAAGGTTCAGAAAGTCCCTCAGCAAGCCAAAAGAAATAAAGCAGCAGGCCCTACTACTCTCCAGACAGCAAACACCCACGAAGATAAGGAAGAGAAATCAGGTGTTTTGGGTTTTTTTTAATGAAGATGACAAGGCACCAAGAAACCAGGAGAGAACCAGGGCGGGGTCAGAGCTGTTAGCCCTGGGACCACAGGTTATTTCAATCAGTGTTAGATGCAGAGCTCAGCATTTCAGACAGATGCACATGCAGCCCCAGAGCGCCCGGGGAACTGCTCTAGATACCTACTGTCAAACCAAAAGCAGGCCAGCCTCTGGGCACATGTCCCCCTCTTCCCCCAAGCTGCAGAGCACTGCCTGGGTGCTTCAGTCAGCCCTCCGTCTCACAGACGGTGTTGACAGGAGCACAGGAGGCTGTCTCCCACGTGCCTGGGGCCAAACCATCCTCTCCAGATGGTGGCATGGCACCTTATCCTGAGCGGAGGCTAGCACAGAGGGCCCTCCCCATGGGGCACCAGCCCTGCTGCCCAGCACCTAGGCCTCACGGCAATCGCCCGCCTGGCAGTGGGGATGGACACACCCACCCGGTCCCTCAGAGGCCGAGAAGGCAGCTACAGCGGCTTTAAAGATGGCTGAGCCCCTGTTCCCACCGAGGGGCTCTTCCCTCTTGCCATGAGGCCCCTTTCAAAATGGCTGCCACCCACCATGGGAGCCCTGCAAGATGGCCGCCAGCCGCCTCCCACACCATCCCAGCCCGGCCCGGCGAGGCACAGAGAGGCAGAGACGAGTCCCCGAGGCGCCATGCTTTATTCCCAGGGGTGGAAGAGAGAAGGAAGGGTGCTCAGGGGACGGGGTGGCCGAAGGGAGGGGAAGGTGTCTTCAGGCGGGTGGCCCCACAGGGCCAGGCCAGGCGGCACTAGCAGGAGGTGAAGGTTTTCCAGAAGAAGTTTTTGCAGGGGGCCTTGCGGTCCCGCTGCGATAGCTGGGTGAGCCGCCCCAGCACCGCCCTCTCCTCTTCCAGCTTGCCCCCCTCTTCTACATCCATGGAGGCTGCCTCGCGCCCCGTGTCCACGCTGTCCAGGAGGCCTGCCAGCATCTTCAGGATGGCATCTTTCCGGACTGTGCTCTGTTCCTGTGGGCAGAGAGCAGGAAAAGTGATGGATGGAGGCCCTGACGCCCATAACCGTGGAGGCAGGGGGTTGTTGCGGGGTGCCAACATCCCCTGTGGGGTCCCCTTCTCATTTCCCTGCCTCCCCTGGTGCCCTGGCCTTGGAGCTGATGCTTTTCCCACGGGCAGAGCTGTGCTGGAGCTGAGGAATCTGCGGCCGCAGAGGTCACTCCTCCCTTCTCCCGTCCCACCCGGCTCAGATGGCTGGGCAGGGAGATGCACACGTGCTGTGTTACAACTGGAAAAGAGACGCTAACAGATAGACGTGAATGGGCTATAAAGTCCCTTGCTGCCTGCACTAATGAAATTTCATTGAAGGCCAAGCTGCCTCCTCTCCGCGTCAGGCCGCGCTCCCGTCGTCGCTCTGACTGCCAGCACCCGCTGCGGGAGGCTCAGGGAAGAGGCACGGAGTCCTGAGCAATATTAAATGAAGCACACCGGGGGCTGCGACCCGCTGCAAAATGCTGAGAATGACACGAGGAGAGGGCTGGGTTGGCGAGGAGAGAGCCACCCGAAGTGTCTGGAACAAAACACTTGTTCGGTGGAGACAGGCATATTGTATTTCACACACAAGAACCTGTATTTCAACAGCCTGACCTTGGGGGAAGGCCGAGTGAAATAGGAGTTGCAGAGCTCCATCCCTTTGCCATAGCAGTGTACGGAAGAGCACGGCCTGTGGTTTGGGCTTGAGGGATTTCCCTCAGGAGCAAGGGGTGAGTTATCTTGTTTCTCTTCCCTTTACATCCAGCAAATTAACTGTTGCCTGAGCATTCCTGGTCCTCTTGTGACTCATTAGTAGAGACAGCTGGTACTGGACAAGCTGGGATAGATGGTTTGACAGGGATGGATCCTGTTTCCCATGCAGATGGGAATCTTGGAAGCACATTTCCACGTCACTTCTCACCAAGGCCATGTTTACTGCTGGACCTGGCAGCTAACTCTGTCAGCACCAGCATTCGCTAAGGACCACTCGGTGAGCAATTCACAAGATGGATAAATACAGGCAGCAGCAGTTATTTTGAGTTTACTTACAGAATGTTTATTTTTTAATCACTGCCTTAGCTCTCTTAACTAACCCTGCTTCCACACAAGAGAAACTGAGGCATAGAAAAATGGCATGCTATGTTTGTAGCAAAAGATAAGACAAAAGCCCATTTTTGCCTGTCCTGCAAATACAGAAATGGCCTGAGGCGTAGGGAAATGGACTGGGGAACCCAGCTAAATGCGTCTCCCAGGTCACGTCTTCCTCATAAGCGTCCTTCCTAGCTCTAAGTGCTGTGTTTTGAAATAACCTGCTCCATGCAGAGCCAGCAGCTTCAGACTCAGGGGTGGGGAAGGCAAAGCTCAGCCTGCTGTTAGGGGATATTCCTCACGCACGATCGACTGCGGCTGCTGGCGAAAGTAGACAGCTTTTCCCTGCACTAATCCATTGCGAACAACCTTCCTACTCAGAGCCGTTCCTGAGCTGCCAGAGATGAAGACTCTGGCAGGAGCTGGAGCTCTTGGCGCAGGTGGGTTGTGGCACACCTTTGGGTAGCTGCTCGATTCCCTGTCCCACCAGTGTGCCGGAACGCACACCTCTTCTCTTGCGTTGTTATGCGTTTTCTGGTGGTTTACATGAAAAATCCCGATATTCTTCATGCTTAAAACATTTGTCTGAGTTAACAGCAGTGGTGACTGTAGGGATTGGTTCATCGGTATCTAAATTTTTCAGTCTGTAGAATACTCTAAAGAGAATCATTACATCTATTGTAATGATACCATTATTTTGTAAGCAACAGCATGTAGAAAACTAAGAGTCATTACACTTGAATTAATTTTTACCAAAGCCTTATTTACTGATTTATTGCCAACAGCTTGTTTCTTTTTTCCTCAGCAGCTAGCATTTGCACCAGAGAGAGTTCCCTTTTTAAGCACTGGATTTGTGACTGTAAGAATGTACAGCAGAAAGTTGAGTTGTCCCCAGAAGGGTTAATCCCAGCCAGCTGCAGAAGCCCTGATCTCTAGCAGAATGCTAGCCCTAGCACCTCACACTGAGTACGTTTTCTTTCTCGCTGCCAGTTTTGTTGTTAATGGGATGTGAGCCCACTCCTGAAGCAGCAAGACACTGATGGATGAGCTAGAGCCAACGCTCAGGCAGAAAAACCGATGTGGAAACGCACAAAGAAGTCAGTGCCTTTGAAACCAGCGCTGGGATCCTTCCCTTCTCTGGGTACCTGTGTGGGAGCAGCCTTACGGATCGAGCGTGAACCGGACTGGCAGTGTGGGGTGACTAAGCCCAGCTCAGAGGAACATCAGGGATGGCGAGGAACACGCAGGTGAGAAAACTGCGGGGCGAGGGCAAGCAGAACAGAGCACTTGCTTGTGATTATGTTATGCTATTGCTTCCTACCCCTTTGGCCTCTTAGGGAAATAGTCCAGCAAAACAAAGTTATTATAGTGCTACAGCCATTATAATATTAGAGTTTTGCCAGTTGGTGGGATAATTATATTGCTATAATAAGTTCTGCCAGTGCATAGAGCTGTGCTGGTTCAGAGTGTAATTATTCTAGCAGAACTATGTCAGTATAACTCCCCTTGTGAATACTACTCTGGAAAAAGCAATTTTATTCTGATATAATTACTCCATTTATTATTCCTCTGTTACTTTCCTACTGAACCCATCTTTTAAACATTTGTCCTTCCCATGAGTCCTATTTAAAATATCATCTCCCTTGATCATTTTACCAATTACATATCTTTTCTCTCCCTCCCTAGTACTCTGCTTTATTCTCTCACGCTGTAGTCTTTCAGCAATATTTTCCCCTTTTCCCTCTCCTCTCTGCTATGTTCTTTTTACCAGTTTTTGCTTAGCTCAGACTTCACTTTGCAGCGCTCTGGCATCTACCCTGGTCCCTTTCCTACATAAACTGGTAGTAATAACAGTGCATGAAGCTGTACAGCCTTGCAATGGAGAGGTGTGGAAGAGTTGTTTGCATCAGGTAAATCCTAATTGCCCTTATTACCCCTCCCCTGGCTCCAGCCTGCTCCCACCTCACCCAGCTCCTGCACAGGGCGCATTATACTCACCCTAGTGTTCTGTATGGCGAGTCTCTCTTCTCCGGGCAGTGCAGTGGCTCTGACACTCCACACCAGCAGCAGGACGGACATCAGGCTGGCCACCAGCTGCATGATGTGCAGGCTGCGACTACTGCGCTGAATTAGGAAGACTGGGAGAGGGAGCCGTTTCTGGGCTCTCTTCTGCCTCAGACAATGGCTGCAGCCCCTTATATAGCCCTCCCCCTAGCCCAGTGGCTGACGCAAACAATTAAGTCTATATCAAAGGCAAATTAGACTTTGGAGAGGTTGTTAACACTTGGCTGCTTGAGTGGGATACTTCAGTGCCTCTGGGCTTTCCATGTGCCAGACCTGCAGAGACTGAGGAAGCAAAGGTTTGGGACTCTCCAGTAACACGCTGTTTCTTCACCCTGAGAAATTGTAGGCACTATCTGTGCCTCTCTTAGCTGAAATCTGCTCGGGAACATAATGCTGGATAGAACAGGCCACCAGCTTGCACAAACCTCTGGCCAATGCTGGATGATTCAGAGGAAAGAGGTAAAACTTTTGGCCAGCAGCACTCAGATGTGGGTTTGGACCCCCAGCCTGTGTGTCCAAACAGCTCCAGGCTCTAGGGCTACGGGGATCTGGATCTCTGCATCCAGCGATGCATCTCACTGTGGAATGCCAATATGCCTGGCTTTCCCTTTACGGTAACACGGGGACACAGGCTGCAGCTATGCAGTAATATATCTGTCTTGCAAATACACAGAAGATTACCTGGAAGCCAGCTGGAGGTTA
Source organism: Eurypyga helias (assembly GCF_000690775.1). Taxonomy (NCBI): domain Eukaryota; kingdom Metazoa; phylum Chordata; class Aves; order Eurypygiformes; family Eurypygidae; genus Eurypyga; species Eurypyga helias. Next base: position 40,026 of record NW_010237019.1, read on the forward strand.
CTGGAAGCCAGGTGGAGGTTACTGGAAGCCAGCTGGAGGTTACTGGGTTTTGTTCCTAGCATAGTTTCAATACATCTTGAACCTAGACCAGAAGTACAGGTCAACGCAGTGAATCCTGACTCGGAGATGGCGGGTTTAAATGTGTTAAAGGGAAAGCAAAGTACTTCTGGTACAGGTCAGAGCTGGAGGTGCTCAGTGAGGCTTCAGAAAAAGGCTCATGGCTTGCTGGCACTGACTGCAGGCTCTTGGAGGAAGGTCCTACCGTTTCTGACCTCTGGTTAGCAGCTGTTTCTCCCTTTGCCCCAGTCCCACCAGTGAGACCAGTCTGCAGGCCAGCAGAAGGTGCTGTTAAGCACTGCCCTCTGCTTTGCGTGGTCCCCATCCTGTGGGGGTGGCATCCACTGTCACATGCCAGGGGGATGCAGAGACAGAGCTACATCCCATCTCAGCACCTTTCTCCAGAGGCACTCGCCTCAGGGTAAGTCCTCTTCTGACCCTAACAACAAAACACAGCCAAAAGGTAAATTGTTACCCTCATTTAGCACATTAATAAAAAACCCCACAGGGAGGTGACTTGGCCAAGGGGATGCTGTGGCGGAGCTCAGAACAGAAGGCAGAAAAACCTGTTCCCACTTTACAGCTTACCAGCATTACAGTTCCTGGAAGCAGCGTGATGAAGCTTTGCCTGCAAACAATCCTAATGCCAGTGACACCACCCTGGATGCTCTGGAGGGAAAAGATGCCATCACTTCCATGCGTATTTGAAAAGAAATGCTGCATTCCCTACCTGAAAGATAAAAGGAAAAAAACCCTTTTCTGAGTCATGTGGACTTGTGGGGAAAGGTAAAAATCTAGCAATTTCTTGAAATGAATTTTCCTCGGAGAACTTTGTAACCTCATTGTTTCTCCCCTCCCTGTGAGAGCTGGCTTCCACGCTCCCGTTCCAGACGAAGCATTACCCGTCTCCTTTTAAACTGATCTTGCCAGTTTATCAGAAATGGTGTGTTAGCCCTTTGTAATGGATTCTGTCAAACACTTCCCAGCCAGTCTGGGGCTGGAGACGGGGAGCAGGCTCCAGTGAGCAGACAAATCACAGGGACTTGCCAAATGACCCGCAGCCGATCTGCTCGGGGAGAGGTAGAAGCAGGAGGAGAGCAACCGGAGAAAGCACAGTTGGTTGCTCAGGAGGAACGAAGGGCAGGTAGCCGTGAGTGTGAGATGGGCCTGGGCTGACAGGCAGGCAGAAGGTGAATCCCATACTGTTTTCAGGCAGGACTAAACCTCGTGGGCCTACTAGGCCGAAAGCTAGACAGACAGCAGAGGCAATGCAGCTAGGTCTCCATGCTGGGGGCCATCTGGTCTAACCAAACTGCTTGTTCTAATAAATATGGTTTTGTTTGAAGCTTTGCTTTATGAACGGACTGTTTTCTGTAACGCCTCATTGAGCGAAGGGGGTCATGAGTATGACAATGCTTTTCTACCAAAAAAGGGATGGTGTGCAGAGCCAGAGATCCGTTTCTGGGGAGGCCCGCAGGGATGTAAACAGTCTGTCCTGGCATTAAAGGGCAGCAATAATTGATACCCTTTGAGGGGTTGGCTTTGGAGATTTTCAGCCCAGGTAAGCCAGCGCCAAACCTGCGGCCCTGCTGCCGAGCCCTCCGCAGCCAAAACCTGCGCTTCCAGTCTGGGCAGGGCTGGGAGGGAGGGGAAGAGGGACACATCAAGGCAGGCATACGCTGGTGCCCACAGTAGGCCCAGATCTCTGAATCCAAACAAGTTATCTCTGGGCTCTGCCACAGCATCCCTCAGTATCAGACACCTCTTTTCCAGATGCCGCCGTCTTCCCCAGTGCCTTCCCTTTCCTCACATTCCCTTTGCTGCTTCCCCTACACCAGCCTGTTCTCCTCGAGCCCTGATGCTCTGGGCTCCTCCCAGAGCCCCTGCTGGTTCTGCTGCCCATCACAGGCTATAGCACCATCTCCTCTTCCAAAGGAAGGAAGGTAACTCATAGCGGTATAATTTGCTCTTTTTAGTAACTGGAAAGAGCTCAACATATGAGCATCAGGATTGTTCTTCATCCCTACTGTTCCCTATTCCCTGTCGCATTGGTTGTCTGACCTTTAAGGCAGCCTCTATTTTTTTCTGCCAACCCTTAAATGCTTATCCCTCTGTACAGGAAAGATTAAAGGTCTCCCCTTGGAGAAATAAGCATTTCTGACGATTCTTTCCTTGATTTCCTCTTACCACTTTCTCTGTGGCCTGACTCACCCCTTTAGCAGTCGTCTTCCACGACACCCTCTTCTCTCCGGAGCTGCACATGGGCTGAGTGGGTTTCTACCACTTTACAGTGAGGGTGGATCTGCCCGGGATGAGCATGCCCACAAACATATCCATGGGAACCTGGTAAGGGGGAGGGATGCTCCAGAAGGAGGCTCAGCATACAGTAACTGGAAAAGGCCTGGCTACCCAAGGATTTTGGCCCAGTTGGCGTGGCTACAGCCAAGGTGCAGAGAGGTTCAGAAGTACAGCAGTGCGGGCATAATCACACGGGACAACCTCCATCCTGCTCCGATTACGGCTGCCCAAGCAATGTGCGATGGGAGAGGTTTTGTCTCTCAAGAACAAGGTCCCCGACCTCTCATCAGTGCGTCTGGACGGCAGCGAAGACCGGGCATCGCTGGAAAACAAAAGCCAAGACTCTGTCTGGCACCAAATGCCACATTAGGAATGAGATAATTTCTCAATTGCTTTCCTCTATGGCCTGGATATTTGCCGTTTTCTGCCCGTTCGTTGCCTGCTCTGGGTTCCGATCATGTCTTGAAGCACGTAGCAGAATTGCGTCAGGCTCCCAGGACAAAGTCTGGTTCCCAAAGGTGAGGCGCTCAGCCGCCGCTGAAGGACGGGTTGAAATGCCTCTGCTTTCCTGTCACTGGAACCCTTTCTCTCTGCCCTCGAGAGTCCCTAGTTGCAAAGGCCGACGCAATAAATAATGCGACAGTCAGCTGACAGTTTGAGCCTTCCTGGAAGGGGAAACCAATTTGTTGCGGGCCTGAAATCACAGCTTATTTATCAGGCCAGGCCTGCAGTATTCCCTCGCACTCTGCTCCCCAGGGGCCCGCGAGGAGCATGCAGGTGGCCGTTCCAGCCGCGGCGTTTCATCGGCGCTGAGCTAACAAACCCGAGGAAGAGGCTGCGCGAGCGTGGGCTGGAGCCTCCTGCTCCCGCTAAGAGCTGCGGAGCAGGTGCGGGGAGGAGGAGGGGAGTACCGCAGGGACGCTGCTGTCGCAGCATGCACGACTACAAGCCTCTTACAGCTCTCCAGGGAGGGGGAGCCGGGGGGGGTGCTGCCTTCTCGGTCTGTCGACCCCAAAGGGGCTGCAGGAGGAAGGGAGGGCACGCAGCAGGATGCTCAAAAGGTTTTGTTATTTGAAAACGCGCGCAGAGTTAGACATTCTGGTTATTCCATGAAAAATCTTGCTCAAAAATAACTACTCACTGTGAATTTATTCCAAAATACCCGTGTTTTCCACTGAAAATGTTGTGCCCAGCCCCAGGCAGGAGGCATTAGCAGGCTGAGGATGCTTGAGGTTACCACCTGCCGACCTACGAACTGACCTCTCTTACACCAGGCTCGTCCCCTTGGTGGCAAGATTGCCTGGACAAGGCTTGGGCAGAAATGTTTCTCTGCCATTTGCATTTCCTGCGGGACTGCACACGCGCTGTGCCATGTGGGAATTCACTCAGGAAGAGCTCACCAGGGACGTTAACACGGGGGACTGGGCGCCGCAGAAGGGACGGCTCGGCTGGCAGAGTTTTGAAGAGGAATTCACACGCTCCATATAGCGTGGGGTTCTGGTTACTCCTTTCCTACAGCTGAAGGGGGATGAAACACACACGGGGTCATCACATCCACCACCTTGCCTGCATCCCTGGCACACGGAATCCATAATCCCGGAGACGCCCGAGGCGGGCTGCTGCCGCCCTTCAGTACCAAGGAGAGGGTAGCCCCCTCCGCGGGGTCCCCGCTCCATCCTCACCCCAACCTTCGTCATAACGCCCCCACTGTTATCTGCTTCACATCCCTGAGCTGTAACTGCCATTCCCTGCCTCTAATTCCCCACCTTTTGTGTATTTTTAAAGCGTTTAACTCCATCCTGTACAAAAGCTCCACCCGGACTTCTCACTCCTTGACTTGGTTAAGTTCCTCCTCCTATTTGTGAATGTCTTGTCTCTCTCTCACTAGACCTGGGCTGCTCTTTCATGCTTTTGTCCACCCTTCCCCTACCATTTTATCAAAGGGACCTTCCTCTCCCTGAACTTGGTGGCACTTACTACTTTTCTGAGTGTTTTCTTCCTGAGGCTGTGTTTCCCTGATGAAAGATGAACTGTCATTCTCACTTCAGCAGCCTCTTGCTCCAGCCAAGCTCCATCAATAATTCAGCCAGGCCTCCATACCATCAGCTCTGGATGAATACAACACTCGTGCCAATTAACTGGCTGAAAGGGCTCAGGAGATACAGGCAAGAGATTTCTCTTAATTTTTTTTAAGCTCTTTTCTAAACTTCTCAAAATTGAGTTAGCTCAGCGACTGAAGCACAGGCAGCCTAATACAGTTCAAAAGGCGCCAAGAGGCTTAAGCAGTTGATGTGCTAAAGCCCATCAGGCTGTTCCCTCGCTTGTCTCCACCTGCTCCGACCGCTATTACATTGTACGTTCCGTGGGACACAGCCTATCCCTCTTCCTGTGCTTAATAAGATGCCGGAACACGACCGCAGCTTGTCCAGGCAAACATCTGCGCTTGCGAGCGGCCTTGCTTGCCTAGCCTTGGGCAAACGCCAGCGAAAATTCTACAAGAAGTTACTCAAGTCTTTCAGTTGCCCCCTGGAGAGTCCGTGAAGATCGCCGGTGAGTGTTCAGCGCCCCGTTCCGTACGCGGCCCCGGTGATTTTCTCCTGTTGGGCGTTACCCGAACTGCCAGTCTCTCTTCGCTCCCCAGCATCCTTGGCCACGGCATCGCGCAGCGTGACGGCTTAGACCCACTCGTGGAAGGGAGAATCGGGCGCCGTTGCCCGACAGACAACCGCCACGCCAAATTCCATCCTCGCAGCTGACACGGCAGGGCGAGCTCGGGTCAGGTAGACCTCGGGTCAGCTCTCACGGTGGGGGCAACTTAACAGGCCTGAAGCGCTCAGAGCTGCTCGGGTGGAAGTGGTTATAGATGTTCCTGCTCCCTCTTTTCCTGCACTAACGAGCGTTTGATTCAGGCACTGATCCGTCCTCACCTATCGCAAGGCACTGGAGTATTTCAAACTGCCTGCGGAGAACAGCGATTTGGAATGACTCAGACACGATCTATAGGACAGACTCTGTGCGATTGGGATGGCAAACAGCCTTGTCTTCCTGCTGTCCTCACTGGCCACTCGCTGAACGTACGGATTTGGGGAGAGCTCCGAGAAACAGAAGGAATCAGCTACATGGAGGCTAGGAACAGGTTTGTGGAAGCTCCTTCCCTCCCGGGCATTGCTGTACTCACCAAGGGTGGGTGGAAGGCTTGAACTTGTTCCTAGTTGGCAGCTGTTCTAAGGCCTTCTTGGACTGCAGTCCTGGTCTCGATTCCCATTCCAGGGGGAAAAAGCACCAGAGGGAGTTTTCTGTCAAGGATGAAGGGCTGAATGGGGTTCAGGGCCCACAGCAATTTAAACAGGAGTAGCTGGAACCAGCCTCCGTTACTGGTCTGCTCTTTATAGTAAAAATACAAGAGCTGAGCCCTAAAAATGCCCCCAGTGCCCTAACAGCTACCCAGTTAAGAGACAACATGGGTGTAATCCTCTCAACATAAGAACACACGGGACACCCAGATTCCACTCTGCAGCTTCGCGATGCTCTGCGAGCTCTGACGACCACAGAGGCTGTACTGATGCTGGTAGTAAAGGGGGAATTGGGAAAAGTGGCAAGTCTCAGCAGAAAGGGGAGGGTTGGTACCGCCACCACAGAGCCCCTTGCTGTGGGCACGCAGTGGCTGCACCACCCGTGCTCTCTGTAGGGTCACGATTACAGTAAAGCTCAACCCCAACCTCTGCAAAAGTCTGCTCCTTCTGGTTTTCAACCATCGAACCAAAAAGCCTCCCTCAGAAGGAGCTTTTGTCTTCTCCTGGTGCCACCTAGCGACTGTTCCAGCCTGCTCCGCTGGAGCTCGGGCTTGGTTCAGATCCGGGAGGCACGAAGCCACCGCAATTTTTGCGGAGGATGGTGCAGCAGAGCGGGGCCAGGGACCAGCAGGAAAAAAAAGCTAACAGGGAGATGAGGAACAGCTGGGAAAGCTGCATTTGGGTTAGAGAACAGCTTGGATAGAAGGTACTGACTTCTGCAGCACAGAGGATGACAGAGGCTGGAGCCATTAGGGTTACAATACAAAACATGCAACGAGATCACTCCTCAGAGCTTATTTTTGCCGATAACGTGTCATCCCTAGAGACAAGGGAGAGAGGAAGTCAGACCAGCTACAGAGCTCCCCTGGATGTCTTCCGACAGGCACAGCGAACTTTCAGGATCTCCGTTTCCACGCCCACACTCCCCCAAAGAAGCACACCGACCCACAGATGCCACCTGAACCAGGGCCGAGGGTTTAATCGATTGCAAGGGAGCGACAC
>NW_010237019.1:46719-46925 GCF_000690775.1 Eurypyga helias
CCTGCCGGGAAGACACCCGCTGCACAGCAGTGGTACGGAGTCTTTCAAACGGAAGTGAGGAAGCGGAGGCAGATCCATCTCACCAGAGTCCAAGGGAGAACATCTTACGCATCTGGGGATTCTGGGGGCAGCGTTCGAAATGACGATGCCTCCTAAGGACTAGCAAATACCCAGGCCCGAGGCATCTCAGCACGACTGAGATGAGA